>NW_017306734.1:735553-769848 GCF_000935625.1 Nanorana parkeri
GGGGGGGGGGGGGGGGCCCAGTGAGATCTGGTCCTGGGCACCCCCCTTGGTGGAATATGCGTCAGTGCAGGGTCCCACACTGCCGACGGCCTTCTCAGCAAGGGGGCAGGTCCTGTGACTCACCTGCTCTCCTGGCCGCATCTCTAGTAACAGGCGGCGGGAGAGGAGAAGTGTGTGTCACATGCCCCGGGCCCCCTGCAGTGCACACCGTCTGGCTGGGATGCTGGCTGTGAGGCTTGGCAGGTGAGTCCAAATGAGGACCGATTGGTACGGGTGTAATTGCACACTGTGTGCTGTTATTTCATTTAATTAGAAAAGTGTATTATAATGGGGAACATTACACTGTAATGTTGACTATTACAATCTATTTCTCTGATTAAATGATTAGACAGGGCCACTGTTCTATCAAAGTTTGTGACTAGGTTGGAATGTGTGACCGGTGACGTGGTCACACATTTCAATGTAATCCCGCCAATGTTTCTTGGAGGTGGAATGTGTGACCACCAATAGGTGAAGCATTCCAACGCTTTCTCAGCTGTTCCAGGGCAGATCGGCATTGCTCACCTCTCGATCCTGTCACAGTCTCTGCCATGACAGGGGAGGGGCTGGATTCCCCCCTCCCTGTCCGATCCTCCAGCACTGACTGGCGGGTCGGACGGGGGGGGGGGGGGGTACAGCTGGCTCTGCCTCTAGATAGGCAGAGCCAGCTGTGACTCACGCAGCTGAGCGGATTCAGACATAATTGTCGGGATCCGCTTCAGCCTCTCAGTATACCGCGAGCAGTAGCTAGCGGTGTACTGTGGCGTCTCAGTATACCACGAGCTGTAGCTCGCAGTATACTGAGCTTAGGTTGACGGGAGGACACTAGTTTGTGTCCTCCCATTACCCTAAGGAGAACTATGGGGAAAAGCCTTAACCCCATAGTTCTCCTTTAAAGGAAAAAGGAAAGATTGTAGCATTTTTTTCCTGTTCAGACTCCTCTTCTTTTCTTTCCGCCAGGCTTACAGTAATTTTACTATTGAATTTGAGTATGTTTAACTAGAAAAATGATCAGCATTGTAGAGTCAGACTACTGCTGGGGTAGAGGGCATGAACAGTAGTTACCAGCTCCTGAGTTAATATTTACACTGAATGGAGCTCTCATATTGGCAGGGTTTCAGACAGCACAGATTTTCACTTAAAAGCATTAACCCTCTCTCAGCCCAACTCCTATGTTTTGCTGTCCAGTACTGCCTGCCAGATTGCACTGGTTTTAAATTGCCCAGCTGAGCTGTTGCCAAGCCCTATGGGAAGGCAAAAGAACGCTATCCACGGTCATTCTAAACAACTGGCACACTCGACATTCACATTCAATAGAACAAACATTGCTAATAAAACACAAATGATACAATTACCCGTTCTTTATTCCTATATACAATTCACTAAAGACAGATTCTATTATTCTAAATTAGCATAAAACATGGCTCAATATTGAGAATATGAGAAAGGAACAAATCATTGAAACAATTAGTTTATTTTTGGCTATAAAAAAATCCAGAAAAAACACATGATACAAAATGTTATAATTTGAGTTGCAGTTTAGTGAGTAAAATAAGTATTTGATCCCCCCTACCAACCAACAATAATTCATGGGGTAAGGATGATCATGAGAAAAGAGAGGGCTCAGCCCAGAACTACACGGGAGGAGCTTGTGAATCTCAAGGCAGTTGGGACCACAGTCACCAAACAAACCATTGGTAACACAATAGACCGCCATGGATTGAGATCCTGCAGCGCCTGCAAGGTCCCTCTCCCCAAGAAGGCACATGTGCAGGTCCGTCTGAAGTTTGTCAATGAACACCTAAATGATTCGGAGAAGGATTGGGAGAAAGTGCTGCAGTCAGACGAGACCAAAATTCAGCTCTTTGGCATTAACTCGACTCGCTGTGTTTGGAGGAAGAAAAATGCTGACTATGACCCTAAGAACATCATCCCTACAGCCAAGCATGGAGGTGGAAACATTATGCTTTGAGGCTGTTACTCTGCTAAAAGGTACAGACCAACTTTGCCACATTGAGGGGCCAATGGACCTCCTTCCCTCAGCCAGAACACTGAAGATGGGTCGTGGATGGGTCTTTCACCATGACAATGACCCAAAACATACCGCCAAGGTGACAAAGCAGTGGCTCAAAAGGAAACACATTAAGGTCATGGAGTGGCCTAGCCAGTCTCCAGACCTTAATCCTATAGAACATTTATGGAGGGGGCTGAAACTTCGAGTTGCCAAGCAACAGCCAAGAAACCTTAACGTGACATTAAAGTCAAAAATCTTTTTCCCTCCACCCAATGTTAAAGTCAGCACTTACCATAATGATGTTTCTTAATCCAATCTTCTTTTTCTTTCCTGTCCTTTTCATCTGTCCCTCCAGCACTGCGGCGGGTCTCCGATCCAGCGCTGACTCCTCTGAGCTTGCTGGCACTTCCTGACACACGGTGTCTGCATGCATCCATAGAGTTACCTTGTGTCTCTCCTCCCGTCCCGGACGAAAATGTGAACTGCGCATGCGCCCGCCCCAAGATGCTTTGCCGCCGCCCGAGAATTTTCAAATTTTTGGACGGGAGCGCGCAGGGAAGACACAGGTAGGTATTAACCCTTTTCAAAGCGTTTTTTTTTTTTTACACTCTTTGCATATATCTACTGCTTGCTAGCAGTAGATACTGTATATGCAAAAACACCAGAGGGTTTAATAACCCTTTAAGGATTTGGAGAAGATCTGTAAAGGGACCAAAATCTCTCCTGAGATGTGTGCAAACCTGGTAACCAACTACAAGAAACGTCTTACCTCTATGCTTGCCAAGAAGGGTTTCTCCACCAAGTACTAACTCATGTTTGACTTATTTTACTCACTGAACTGCAACTCAAATTATAACATTTGTAGCATGTGTTTTTTCTGGATTTTTGGTTGCTATTCTGTTTGTATCATTTAAAATGCACCTGTGATAACAATTATAGACCTTTAATTTCTTTTTAAATGGGCAAATTTACAAAATCTGCAGGGGATCAAATCATTATTTGCCACACTGTGAGTATGTGTGTATGTATATATCCCTATATTGCTAAAAGTATTGGGACGCCTGCCTTTACACGCACATGAACTTTAATGGCATCCCAGTCTTAGTCCGTAGGGTTCAGTATTGGGTTGGCCCACCCTTTGCAGCTATAACAGCTTCATCTCTTCTGGGAAGGCGTCCACAAGGTTTAGGAGTGTGTCTATGGGAATGTTTGACCATTCTTCTAGAAGGGCATTTGTGAGGTCAGGTACTGATGTTGGACGAGAAGGCCGGGCTCGCAGTCTCCGCTTTGATTCATCCCAAAGGTGTTCTATTGGGTTGATTATATATTTCGGGTTGACTTTGGGTCTGAATAACCCAGCTCCGGTTTTGCGTCTCTCACCTGGATTGTTTATTCCATAATGATTGATTATCCAGGTCAGATAAAAGGGGAAGGCTGGAGCATGATGCTGCTCTGGCCTGGGAGCATTCTGAGAGAGCTGCAAGTGGGATATGGTTGTGAGTAAAAGGTTGCTGAAAATACTTTGGTTTTGTGAGGTGGATGACAGAAGCTCACCACGTGTTAGAGCCTGGAAGGCAAGGATGTATTTTCTGTTTTATTGCAACCTTTTAAATAAACACTGACAGCAAGTCAGGGAAGGTGATCCCCATTTGAGCTATACCCCCACAATAATATACACTGAGTGGCCAGATTATTATGACCACCCCATCAGTACTTAGTTGGGCCACCTTTTGCCTTCAATACTGCGGTGATTCTTCTTGGAATTGACTCCACGAGATGTTGAAAGGTGATGCGAGGAATCTGACACCATGCCTGATGAATAGCACTGTCCAGTTCTGTGAGATTTGATGGTTGTGGAACTAGCTGCCTGATGGCTCTTTCAACTTCGTCCCACAAATGCTCAATTGGATTGAGATCTGGCGATTGTGGGGGCCACCTAAGCAAGGTAAAGTCTCCCTCATGTTCTTGAAACCACTCCTGCACAATACGAGCACCGTGGCATGGCGCATTGTCTTGTTGGAAGAAGCCATCTCCATTGGGATATGCCATCAACATGATAGGATGAACTTGATCAGCAACAATACTTTGGTATGTTGTGCTATTCAGACGTTGTTCCACACGAATTAAAGGGCCCAAATCATGCCAGGAAAACATGCCCCTAACCATAACACTGCACCTACCAGCTTGAAGGGTTGTACTCATGCATGTGGGGTGCATGCTTTCATGCTGTTTCCGCCAAATTCTCACTCTGCCATCTGCATGATGCAACTGGAAACGTGATTCATCGGACCACATGACTTTTTTCCAATGCTCGACTGTCCAATCCTTGTGTTCCTGTGCGAATTGGAGACGTTTTATCTTGTTAACTGCAGACAGCAAAGGTGTTCGAACAGGCCTTTGGCTTCCATATCCCATACGATGCAGTGTACGGCGAACAGTGCGTTCAGAGATCATTTGAGAGGATCCCTGATTAAGATCTGCAGTAATTTGATGCACTGTTGCCCTTCTGTTGTCTTGTACCAGTCTTGCCACTCTCCGTTCTGCCCTAACATTGACTAGTCGCTGGCGGCCACAATTCGCACGTTCAGACCCAGATTTTCGGCTGACAGTCCAGTCTTTAAACACTTTAAAAACAGCTGCTCTTGAACATTTAACGAATTCTGCTGTTTTGCTGATACTCGCTCCATGGCTCCGAGCGCCAACAATCATCCCATGTTCAAAGGCTGTTAAATCGCGTTGTTTACCCATATCTTCAGAAAAAAAATCACTTCTACTGTCGTGGTAAACAACCTGATTCCCTATTTATAATGGTCTGGCCCTCTAGCAACTTCAGCGCAAAATTATAGCTAATTTGCCTACAAACGTCAGGTGTGTGTGTGTGTGTATATATATATATACACACACACACACATCGTAAATACAACCGGTGGTCACATAATTACAGATTAGTTCAGGTCCTGAGTGCCTCCAAACATGGAAAGAAGCACCTCCTGTTGTGGCTGGGGAATTCCAGCTGCGTGTAAGCAAAGCAGCGGGCTGCTGTGACATCACTGCCCTTATATGGCCACATGGCTATATTTGGGCAATAACATTGACATAATGTGGCCATATAAGGTCAATAATGTCAGCCCAAGCATCCCACCCCTTTGTTTCTGCCATCTGTGCTGCCCCGGGCCACAGCTGATTGACTGGGTGGTCTCATGTAGCTTCTGGATTCAGAGAAGCTCAGGTTCAGAGCAGTTTCGGTCCAAACCTGAGCTCATCCCTAATCACAACCCTTAAAAGAAAAACAAACAAACAAATATTTTGGCTTTTGCAGGTCAGGCTCTGGTTGTACAGTGAAACACATGCAAAAAAGCTAAACTGCAGTAAACCAACCCTGTTATACAAAATCTGCTGCCATTTGTGAACTCTGCTTCAAGTCCAGAGACCTGGCTATTCCCTTGCTGCCAACACCGACCTAACAGTTTGCTGTCAATTAAAGCTTGGACACAATAGCTGTTAAGTAGGCCATACACATAAAGACAACTCTCGTTCAGACCAGCAGACTATCTATAGGTGACAAACCCACAGCTTACCTTCTTCACTTTAGCCATCTTACAAGAAAACAGCATAAACACTCTTTATTGATCCATTTACTAAATGCAGCCTGGGCAGCCATTCCAGTTGGATGGAAAGAGAACACCCCCCTCTGTTGGCCAATGGGTCACTGCGGTCAATGACTTTAGGAATAACACAACATTTCATAAGAGCTGGTTCACTTCGTTTCAATTTTGATTCTCCTCTGAATACAAACATTTCATTTCAAATTAAGTTCGAGAATGTGGGTTGGTCGATCCAACCAGAGAGATATGTATATATAGTGCAATATAAATGGGTAAGCCGTATTAGTCCAGTAGACAAGATGTCAAAAAAGACAAAAAACGCAGTATTGCAGTGTGCAATGATACCTTTCTTATTGGACTAACAAAATATATACAAGACAAGCTTTCGAGAGTGAACCTCTCTTCTTCAGGTCAGAAGCAATACTGATCAACATGACAGTTTGTATATATGTTTAAATGCCTGAGAAAGTTAAAGAACAACTGCGTAAAAAAATACAATAAAAAAAAATTCTGAATCCCTTGCAGTGGGGCTACCCCTGCAATGAAAGGGTTAAGTGCTCATTTTAGCCTAGGTTCAAAAATAAAGTTGTACTCACCTGATCCTCAGAGCGGGCTGTGACAGCACTCCCTCCAGTCTGTCTCCTTCTACACTACAGCGATGATATGTCCCTCAGCGTCCTCACATTCTATACACTATGCACTATGCGTAGGACTTGATTACTCACGGACCTTAGACCACTGCAGCGGAGGATACAACAGCCAGCAGGGTAGAGACCCCTATTCCCCGGCAGCTGTCAGGATACAACAGACAGCAGGGTAGAGACCCCTATTCCCCGGCAGCTGTCAGAATACAAAAGACAGCAGGGTAGAGAACCCCTATTTGCCGGCAGCTGTCAGAATACAACAGACAGCAGGGTAGAGACCCCTATTTCCAGGCAGTTGTCAGAATACAACAGCCAGCAGGGTAGAGACCCCTATTTCCAGGCAGCTGTCAGGATACAACAGACAGCAGGGTAGAGACCCCTATTTCCTGGCAGCTGTCAGGATACAACAGCCAGCAGGGTAGAGACCCCCTATTCCCCGGCAGCTGTCAGAATACAACAGACAGCAGGGTAGAGACCCCTATTCCCCGGCAGCTGTCAGAATACAACAGAGAGCAGGGTAGAGACCCCTATTTCCTGTCAGCTGTCAGAATACAACAGACAGCAGGGTAAAGACCCCTATTTCCCGGCAGCTGTCAAAATACAACAGCCAGCAGGGTAGAGACCCCTATTTCCCGGCAGCTGTCAAAATACAACAGCCAGCAGGGTAGAGACCCCTACCCAAGTACCACAGAGCAAGCAAATTCTTCCTATCCAAAAAAGATGACTGGATTTCAGAACAGAGAGAGCTATGGCTTTACCATCAAACATCAGCACCCGGGATAGACAGCTATACATTAACCCTGACATCACTGGGTTCTATAATAACACCATGACATCATATGCAAATGACCAGTGTGGTCACCAGTTGTCGCCATATGTTGCTGTCATCCCGGAGAAGCTACTCGCATGTCTTTGCATGCACACTGTCACTACACCTCCACCATCCGTGCACGGAGAACGACCCGAGTGTCGCCTTGTCACGAATCACTCACCGTCACTCCATCTTTAATGATGATTTTCTTAGCTAGCAGGATGCTGCGATTTAACCTCTTCTTCTTTTTCTTTTCCCCTGTCATGGTGAGCTCAGGCCCGTCATCCCGACACCGGGAAAGACTCCGCAGGTAGGCCCTCACACCTCACCGGGCCACACTACCATGGAAACGGCGGCCCCCTCCGCATCACAACCCTCCCCATCGCTCGCTTCCGGCCTCCAGAGCTCCCTCCACCCATCCGCTGCGGTGGGACCAATGCCGAACCCGTATTTCCTCGCGGGAGTCTGTCATTGGCAAGCTTTGCTGTCATTTAGCCGTAACGTGGATGCTGATTGGCCGGGGCATGTGACACGACCAAGATAAGGGGCTGGAAAGCGGCTCCATATTGAGTGTGGCACAAGTATGAGCTGTCATTCCAGGCAGTGGAGTCCATGTGTTTATGTCTTTTACTGCTGCTAGCAGCTGTGCTGCACTTCCATATGTGTATCTGCTCCTAGCAGTTATGTAAACACTTTTCTTAGAAATGCAGCCCTGCCAGGAGATCTATGCTGTATTCGGACAGAGGCAGTCACAGCTCTGTCCACTGACAGTAGAAACTGTGTGTGCAATGAGATCCTCGATATGTGAAATACACTCCTACAAAGAACTGGAAACATAACAAGCTATTGCAAGTTCACAATGTACTGAATGTAGATCTAAACTCAGTTACTAAAGTCTCTCAGAAGCATTAACATGATTTCAAAGGTTGTTTTCCATCTGCAGCTTTCATTAAAATAATTCCTAGTGATCCTGCAATGAAGATCATTGTATTGTTATGACTGACAATGCTGTCTGCCTCTGCTGTCACCCTGTCACATGCTCTCTGATTGGGACTACAAGCAGTCATGCCCACATACTTTAGCAAACACCATTCAGTTAGGATTTAGATCTGCTTTGAGGGCTCATTCACACTGTGCCCAGAGACCTTCGCTTCTCTGCACCTGAGCATTGCAGGTTTCAGCAAGGGCACCTCAGTTCACAGCACAAGAGGTGTGGAGAGATGCAGCATGTTGCATTTTTCAGCATCACACCTGAAGTCCCCATTCATCTGTTTCTATGCACCACAGCTCTGCTGCTAGGCATACATCTGAATGGAATGTCCCATTGACATTTCAATAAAGTGAAAAAATATTTTAAAAAAAGGAAACAATTCCGTGTATTGTAAAAACACAAAGCCCTACGTGCTAGAAAAAAGATAATTTTAGTGTGTGGGCCCTTAAGCATTTGTCTGTGAAGGTTCTCATTCATCCAGGTCATGGTATATCTGTAAAAAATAAGTCAAGGCAACTGGACTTGCTGTATTTTTTTTTTCTTGAAGACGTTTCACTGGTCATCTGACCAGCTTTCTAAATTCAGAATGACTTGTACAAAAATTATCTGGGAATAAATATGGGAAATGTTGCTCCAATCCACATAATCTGTTAGTTACAACCATGTGTTGATTGCATTTGCATAATTGGAGTCTATGAGGTGTTATTAACCTGACCAGAGAGAGGTGTTAAAACAGCATTGTATGTGGCAGACAATAGATGTCTCACCTCCCTATTCAAGCTTGGCTTCTCCATTTTTACATAAATGGTCTCTTTCACACCTCTTTTGAACTCGTCCTCCTCCCTGTCTAGGATGCGTACTTGACTGTCTTCAAAGGAGTGACCTTTCTCCTTTAGATGTAGGTACACTGCCGAATCCTGACCAGAGGGTTTGGCTCTTCTATTCTGTGCCATACGCTGGTGTAGCTGCTGCTTTGTTTCACCGACATACAATTCTGAGCACTCCTCACTGCACTGGACTGCATACACAATGTTGTTCATCTTGTGTTTTGGTGTTGGGTCTTTTCGCTGAAGCAGTTGTTGCCTCAATGTATTGCTGGGTTTAAAGCAGACAGGGATGTGATGTTTATTAAAAACCCTTCTGAGTTTCTCAGGCACCCCAGCTACATATGGGGTGACCAAATTCTTCCGTTTGTCAAGCTTTTCACTCTCACTGGTACTCTTGGCATTCTTTCCTCTTCTTTCTGTTTTGACAAAAGCCCAGTCTGGATACCACAAGTTTTAATGGCCCCCTGAGGTGTTTGAATTCCTTCATCTTGGCCTCTGTTCTGGTGGGAATTTTCTCTGCCCGGTGGTGTAGAGTCCTGATGACTCCCAGTTTGTGCTCTAGAGGGTGGTGGGAGTCAAAAAGCAGGTACTGGTCAGTGTGTGTTGGTTTTCGGTAGACCTCCATTTCCAGCCTCCTTCCCTCTTCTACTGTTACCAAACAGTCCAAGAAAGCCAGTTTGTTTTGAATATCCTCCCGCGTATCTTAACCATTTGTTTTCTGTATGTTTTCATGGCATGCTAGCTTAAGAAGGTTGATTGTGGACACACACGGGGGTAATTCAGTAAGGGCTTAACGCCACGTTTCTGGTGGTATAGACCTTTAAAACATCCTGTGCCAAGTTCAAAAAAGCCTTGTCACTAGTTTTGGTAACTTAACCGACACTGGTGACAGATTCAGGTAGTTATTAATTACACCACTGTAAGAATCTATTGCTATGATTGTGACTGATTCAAAACAAATTGCTGCCATTTTACAGATTGGAAAACTGACAGTATTAAGGTCAACTTTGATCTTGCTTACAGAAAGACGTCAGTGCTCATAGATGGTCAGGTATGTGCTGGAATCTATTATGAATCTGACAACTTCCTGTTCATTGATTGCTAGGACACCAGGCTGCCAGAATCCATGCAACCAATTATGCATCCCCAACCCCGTTAAGCTAGGACAAGCCAGCAGCTAAATGTAAACAAAGTGGCTGAGGATGCTAGCTGACATCATTATTATTATACAGGATTTATATAGCACCAACAGTTTGCGCAGCGCTTTACAATATAAGAAAGACATTACAATCACAATACAATTCAAGACAAGACGGTAAGGAGGGCAGGCTGGCTGACATCATGATGTCAGCCAGCATCCCTTGCCCCTGATGTACTAGTTTATAGGTCTGCTCTGCTGCAGATTGACAGTAGGCCGTGGGCGGATTCTGTAGTCAATAGACAGCCTGCCTGCTGTGAATCAGACACAGCAGCCCAGGACTTATACAGTGGGTTGGCAGAGCCCGATGAGGATGCTCAGGTTCTAGTTCCCCATTAGGTCAGCTCTGTTGCTGATTGTGAGCAGCTAGTGGGTGGATTCTATAGTCAACAGCTGCGCCTGTTTGTGTGAAAGGTGCAGTGGCTGGGCAGGGAGCTTAGTAACACTGTATTACCTTCTAGCAATTTATAGTCTATATTGAAATCCATTTGTTTGCTTTAGTATTTTCTATCTTCCCATATATGTCAAATTGAATGCAAAAGCAACTTAAAGCCCAACTGAACTGAAGTTTAAATCAGCTAAATACATGCCAAGTGCATCAAAACAAATGCCAGTTTGTTTTCTTTTAGAAAGCAGCGACAGCCTGATTAGAAAAGCCAGTCCCCTGACAGCATCCTGCAGATACCCTTAGTTTCTGTGTGGAAACAGTTGTCTCTTTACAGAGGTTTAACACACCCCCTACTTAGTCATAGCTAGAACTCTTAAATCAGCAGGGAGCACAAGCTTTGCTAATTTCAGAGCTATAGGTTTGATTGCAGAGCTATAGATCTTATTTTCAATGGGATGCAACCCTCAGGAGCTCATGTTTGGGCTGTAGAGGTAAGTGCAGCAAAATCCCATTACTGAAGTATTTAGTGGCATTCAAGACCGTTATGTTGTGTGGCACAATGAGTTCATGGATTGGAGCCATGACTGAGATGGGAATCAGGGGAGTGCCCAAAGATTCGCATTTGCACATCCATGTGCTTCAAGGTTCACCCACACGAGGGCGGCCCCCAAGGCAAAGAAAGATGTCAGCAGAGTGACTTGGGCTAGAACAAGAGGAGAAACTAGTCTCTTGAAGGCAAATGATTCTGAAGTGTTAACAAGCATAGTAATTCAAAGCAGTTTTATGTTACCAGGGAGAGTTAAATCCATACACATTGTGGGAGACAATAGTGAAGACAGTCAATGCCATCATGGAGGCTGTGGTGAAAGCTGTCATTGGTAGACAGACCCAGTGGTTTATGCTTGGAAAGAAGTAATAGAAGGGGAGCTCCGAGTTCAACAGAAAGCCGCTAAAAGAGTTCTAAAAAGTAGGTGCCTGAATCTAAGGGGCAAAAAATGCAGTTTTATTTAATATGTAAGGTGAACAGTCTCATTAGTAATCCAGTTACTAATAGGTACATAGTTACATAGTATTTGAGGTTGAATAAAGACATTAGTCCATCAAGTCCAACCTATAGGAACAGTCGCTTTGAGATGAAACTTGTCAACAATGATAAACAGAAATGTCATGCGAATCCTATAGGCTAATAGGCAAAGGATTGCCAAACAAATGTCATATGGTGCTGGTGCCAAAGCAAAATATTTTTTTTTTAAATTCTGATTTTATTAATGCTTAAAGAGCTACATCAAAAGTGCACAATTCATTAAATAACAAGCTTGGGGGATGCCTTGAACCTGACTGAGAAGAGGCGCATCTGTGCGATGTATAGCAGTGGTCCCCAACCCCCGGGCCGTGGACCGGTACCGGTCAGTGGATCAAATGGTACCGGGCCGCAGGCAAAGCAGCGTGGCGCACAGGCGAGCGGCGACTTGCGGTCCTTCGCCTGCAGTGTGTCTAGTGAGTTCCGATCCCCCGCTCTGCCCGGCGACAGCGTGCGTAGCGCAGCGTCGTGAGACCAAAAAGTTCATCTCCAGCCAATCACAGCGCGCGATGCAATGGCAATGAAGGCATCACAAAGCAGCAACACGCGACCAGCCAATCAGATCACTCAGTTCTGAGTGATCAGTATCTGCCTGTGTCTGTATTTGCCTATTTGCCAATGCGTCTTGTCAGTCCAGAGGAGAAGTGTCTGTGGTATGTTCATAAACTACAGCAAAACTGACATTTACAAAAAAATGCAATTTAAATTGCTGACAATTAACAGTTTCCGGTCGCTTTATCCTGTATGTAAATAAAACAGTTGATTCCCTTCATCTGTAGCAGACCCTAGATGGGGGGCTCTTACAGAAGTTAAAAGGAGAACTATGGGGTTAGGGCTTTTCCCCATAGTTCTCCTTAGCGTAACGGGAAGACACAAACAAGCGTCCTCCCGTCACCCTAGCTGCAGCTCGCGGTATACTGAGACGCCGCAGCTGAAGCGGATCCCGACAATTATGTCTGGATCCGCCCAGCTGCGGGAGTGACAGCTGGCTCTGCCTATCTAGAGGCAGAGCCAGCTGTACCCGCCCCCTTCCCCATCCGTTCCGCCAGTCAGCGCTGGAGGATCGGACAGGGGAGGGGGGAATCCAGTCACGCCGGTGACGCCGGTATGTGTTCGCTCACTTCCCTATCTACTGAGCTGACCTGTGACAGTCTCATTGTCACAGGTCGGCTAGAACTATGAGGTGAGTGAAAAGCACTCACCTCATAGTTCACCTTTAAGGGTGGACCGCACAAACAAAAACAAAAAAAGAAGCAATGTGGGGTTCCCTCCAGACTCCATGCCAGGTCCTTCTTCAGGTATGGATTTAAAGGGGCTCCCACACAAAAAAGAGACTTGAGATTCCCTCAACAAAACTCATACCAAGCCCTTCAGCCCACACCAAGATCAATTACCAGATTCGTATCTGAACGGCAGCCTGGCAGGGCAGGAAAGGGGAAGGGATGTGTGTGTGCCCCCTCCTGAACTATACCAGGCTTCTCCATGAAGGGGGTGTCTTACCAGGAGGTTCCCCCTGGCAAAGCACCTTGTCCCCATGCTGATGAGGACAAGGACCCCTTCCCCACAACTCGGACTATTTGGAATTTGAAAGCCTCCTTTAAAATTAAAGTTGCTTACTTCCCTATGTAAATGAGTAAGGGGCACATAGTACCCCTACTCATTCACAATAAAAGTGTAAATAATGATACCCAGACATTTGACAAATCCTTTATTTTAAACAAATGTTAAAAAGCCCAAAAGTCACACTTTGCACATCCATCATCAATCACGTCATCCAGTGATTCAGTTCCTCATCATGGTGAATGATGCCCACCACATATTCTAACTAGTGATAAAAAAGTGGGTACATTTGTGCCCAAAAATCCTGGGGTTGTCTATGGACGATTCCAATCACTCAAAAATCGATTAGTCCATAGTCATTTTACAGTACCCACACCCACTGTCCAATCAGAGGGCCTTAAGAGGAATTTCAAATGTAAAATGTGCAATTTTTGCTCCTTGATCTATCAGGGACAAAGCATAAAAGTGCCAAATGATAAAGCATGGTATCCCTGTTCACACATAACTTGTCAAACCAGAGGTATTGTTTGCCTAATGTATTGCAGATGTGGCTGTTTTTACATTGGGAAAACGTTCTGACCTTCTTTTAAGCGGATAAATGATCATATCTATCTTATTAAAAATGGAAAACTTACATCTCCCATTAGTCGCCATATTGGTATTTACCACAATTTTAATACTTCTGCCATCAAGTTTTTTGCATTGGAACACATCCCAGAGGATCCCCATGGTGGTGGTTGGGATAGGGTTATACTTCAACATGAGACCAGGTGGATCTTTGAGCTAAAAGGGACTGCTACCCCCATAGAACCCAGTAAAGACATTTTCCTCTCCATGATATTCATGGAGTGCAGCGCTTATTCCCTTCCCTAGGCTGTGCCATGGGAAGGGCTTAACTACTGGCTCCCCTCCTACCTATTCCCCTCCTCTCCTTCAGATGTATTCACTTCTCAGGATGGGATGGAAGGGTGGAGCATCTGGTTGAGGGACGCTCAGGGTTGGAGGAAGTGGCCAGAGTTGGGCGGTCTTTCATTTCTGCCCTTTAGCGCATAGATACCATTCTGAGCATGCGCATTGTTGGGGTTGTTTTGTGTGTGACGTTTTGCCAAATGATTGGTACACGCCATGCATAAAAAGGCACAGGAAGTTATCTGCAGCGTTTGGGGGGGATTCCCACGTGCGCTGTGGATAAGGAAAACAGACCTATGTCAGGTTAGTGGACTACCATCTTCCAAAACAATTTGGAGCTGTCTAACTACATTTTTGCTATGACTTTTGATAGTGATGACAACATTGTGGAAATATATACCCTGTTTCCCCGAAAATAAGACCTACCCCGAAAATAAGACCTAGTACTATTTTTGGGAATTGCTAAAATATAAGACCTACCCCAAAAATAAGACCTAGTTGCGACCTTTCCCAGGACCGGTGGTGGCATAAGTTGGAACCTGAAGAGATGCGGGAGGGAATCAGCGGTGCCAATGAAGCCAGCACTAGAGGAAGCGAGGCGGCACTGCAGGGAGCAGAGCCGCATAAACTGATGTTTCCTCTGTAGCACCGACTCCTGTTACAGGCAGAGTGATACCAAATGCACTCCACCTGTGAGGAATCGATGGTGAAAGCGCGCTTCGCTTTTTCTGGTTACCAAATTGCTCTTGGAAAGGTATGGCACCCCTGATTGCCCTGATCACCCTATTCTTAACTTTGCCATTTTGGATTATTTTATTTGGATTTGCATTAACTTTGGATTGTTATACATTAAAAACAAATAAAAATAAGACCTCCCCCGAAAATAAGACCTAGTGTGTTTTTTTGAGCCAAAAAAAATATAAGACAGTGTCTTATTTTCGGGGAAACACGGTAATATTGGGGAAATTTTGTATAAGTACATGCAAACTAATTCGTCTTGCTCCTTAAGACTTTGATAATCCTCTGCCAACAATTGTGACTTGCTTTTATGAGTGTGCAGTTCGCCCCTGTTCTGATAGGGGCCGAGCGGCAGTAGGAGAATAGCCGAATGCCGCCTCAGTACCTCCGGGGTACCGAGCAGAATAGAAAAAGAGCTAAATGGATTTTAAAAAAAAGTTGAAATATAAGTTAAAAAAATTTAAGAAAATAGGACAGTTAAAGAAAAATGTAAATAGTTTAAATAAAAGAAAAAAAAAAGAAAGTTAAAAAATATTTGGCTGCTGTACGGGCTATAGTGAGTAGCCCGTACAGCAGCCCTTCAGTTCAACTGAACCAAAGGGCAGAGGCGGCCGAAGAGAGCTGAAGGATCAGCCGAAGCTATGACTGTATCCTTCGGCTCCATAGTGAATAACCACCTAATATTTATATCAAAAGAAAAACCTGGTCAACACATCCGCACCCGAGGGGAGACTATTGCTGAATGAGAGCTCCCTATCTGAAAGAATAATGTAACAAAGGAGTGGGGTATAGCTGGTGATCTCATCAACCACAAATGGACAGGTCCCATATTTAACCCATATTTCTCTGAACAACTGTGGATATATGAAAAAATCACTGTATTTGTTTCTAGGCATACATATTTTAGAATATTATTATGGTCATATAAGAAATGACAAATTTTATAAAATGGTTTAAGAGACAAATATTTATAATTACATACGTTACCAGACATCCCAACCTGCAAAACCTTATTTCAGGGAGGTTCCCGTCTCATTTCAGGGAGGTGCTCTTTCTGTTTGTTTTTTTTACAGCGGCCGTTGTCAGAATATAAAAGAAATAATAATGGTAATATATATTTACTTATATATACATCAGATTTGTGAATTGATATTCAAGTATCTGTCAGTGTAAAGGTCACAATTTATTAGACAGCCCAAGACCTTTTAAAAAAAACCGCTGAGGAGTAAAGTCTCTGATACAGAGTTAACTAGTTGCTATGGGCAGCAAATAAAATAAATGTTCTCTATAACTACCAGGACATATAATTGATTCTATATTATCCACAAAGGGTTAACAGCACTCTCTCAACCCTACAGCAGTGCCTGTACCTGCTCTCAATAGTAGTCTATGTCCGCCCTCTCTGTGCAGCAAGTAGCTTCTTCCTTCTGAGAGCCAAGCCTCGTTCTGAGGCTACTCTAGAGATCACATGACCTTCCTCCAGGAGGCAAGCCTCACTCTGAAACCTTACCCAGTGATATCTTACCGGAAAGGTTTACTCAGAGTGAACCTTTCAGGGAGAAAATGCCTCTCTCGCGGACGTCAGGGAGCCGCTATCTAAAAGAGGGAGACTCCCTGAACATCAGGGAGACTTGAGATCCCTGCGTTACCATTATATCACATCTTATATTTCAAAAACTTGGTGGCAACATTGTCACCAGTGCCACATCTGATTAGTAACATTTAGTATTATTAAAATGGCATTAGCATTCCCAGGGCATTTAATTTACACCTAACAGTAGTCCTGTGAATATATTTGTCCTTTGCTCACATAATAAAACTTCTCATAAATATCATTACAGGCAAAGCACAAATGTGATGTATATTTATTTAGCAAAAATAGGTATCTGGTCAATTCGATTTTGAGGCTACATAATTCATATTATTCACACCCAAATCCCTATTTATACCAGCCTGCCTCCCCAGTAGTCATTGCGTTGAGGAATCATTGTAGGATTTGCCACTCTTACTAGTCAACTTGGTTGCCATGGTGATGGTTTTTTGTACCAAAGTATTCTGTGTGTACATGTTTTGTTCTCTCTCCATAGCCTAGCCTTTCTATAATACTCTGTACATCATTAAAGATTTAATTGCACTATAAATGTTATGCCCTTGATTCATCAGTTTGTATTCCATTCATTCATATTTAGTTTTTTAAAACAGTGATTATCTACTTAAAGGAGAACTATGGGGTCAGGGGTTTTCCCCATAGTTCTCCTTAGGGTAACGGGAGGACACAAACTAGCATCCTCCCGTCACCCTAAGCTCAGTATACCGCGAGCTACAGCTCGCGGTATACTGAGACGCTGCAGCCGGAGCGGATCCTGACATCGATGTCGAGATCCGCCCAGCTGCGTGAGTGACAGCTGGCTCTGCCTATATAGAGGCAGAGCCAGCTGTACCCGCCCCCTCCCCTCCGTTCCGCCAGTCAGCGCTATCGGAGCGGGGAGGGGGGGAATCCATGCCCTCCCCTGTCACGGCAGAGAGCCGTGACAGGATCGAGAAGTGAGCGAACACCGGCATGTGTTCGCTCACCTCCCGATCTACTGAGCCGACCTGTGACAGTCTCATTGTCACAGGTCGGCTAGAACTATGAGGCGAGTGAAAAGCACTCACCTCATAGTTCTCCTTTAAACTAAAATATTCAAAATAAACACATGGTATTGCAATGGCCTCATTCCCATGCTTGGACTTGTATATAAAATACACGGGGGCCTGACCTAAGGAAGCAAAGTGTCAGGAGGGAACAGACTACCCCCAGTTCCACTAACATATTTTATTTTCAATAGTTTTAAACTTTTTTTTTTTAAAGAGAACAAAGAACAGCAACAAAGTTTATAAGCACGCATGAGTCAAAACACAGTCTGATGGAACTATGAGTTGTAGGGCATGACATATCAGTAAGCAATAATGGAAAAGAGAAAAAAAGTGAAACTCAGGAATGAACAGGATGTGATGTAAAGCACTTCCTGTCCATTCATAACTGGGGACACATAGTACCATGTGTCCCCAGTTGTTTACAAACACTAAAATTATCAGCTGATCACTCCAGTGTTTGTCCTTAGCCCATACAAGCAGGGCAAAGCAGTGAGGATCCGAGGAGAAATAGATACCAGCCTGGAATGGCTCCAGGCGGGGAGAAAAGGCTTTAGATTGCTTCAGTTGGGCATGGGTGGTGCTGGCGGGGGGCGGGATTTTTGTTAACAGCTGTCATTAGCGGCTTGTCAGCCTCTGACGACAGCTATTCTTTCAAAGGGTACTGTCGGGGGAACAGTTCTGGTATAAGTTCATGGTTGCTAAAGCGACTATGAGCTTATAGCTGAACAGTAAAAGCCACCCACGTACTGCTTACTGACGTGGCCAGCTGGAAACAGTTGTGTTCTGCGTAAGCCTTACGTGGGTGGCAGTGAAAGGGTTAAATATTATTTATTTCCTGTTAAGAATATGCAAATGTTTGAATATCCATAACCTGGCTACAGTTCTGCATTAAACTGCAAATACAAAACATTAAGGAATTAGTACTTTATACATGGTACATGTAACTATGCAGACATAACGATCTGTGGTCTTGGAGGTATCACAGACTGAAATCTGATCTTTGCTGTTCTGATGGTGCAAAAGTTTTCATTCACCACCACCATTCAGCTACCAGCAGCTCCCATAATGTGAAAGCGCAACTCAAATTCATACAGCATATGAGATGCATAAAAGGCCCCCTAGAACACTGACATGCAGCCAAAAATCCCCTACAACAGGGAGCAATAATACAGATCACCATTGTAAATAGGCATTTATAATAACCACCACTGACCACCAACCAACCTTGTCGGTGGTAGGTAGGACTGTGGCAGGTTGACTCATGGAGGGTCCTCCGTGTGGAATAGTGAATAGAAAGTCTTGAAAACTCTAGCTGGTTGGAGAACAATGTACAATATAAATTTCTCATTAAAAATGTGTATGTATAGCTATACGTTTATAAGTATACACAATTAGAAAACAATACAACAGATATATTCATGAATACTGTATGAAAAATGTGTGAACCTCATAAAAATATCATATATATATATATATATATATACATATATATATATATATACACACACTGTACACTGTACCCTGTGTCCCTGAAAATAAGACCTACACCGAAAATAAGACCTAGTTGTCACCATTCCCAGGGCCGGTTGTGGCAAAGACAGAGTACTATTTTTGGGAATTGCTAAAATATAAGACCTACCCCGAAAATAAGACCTAGTTGTGACCATTCCCACGGCCGGTGGTGGCATAAGGGGGAACTTGAAGAGCCGCAGGAGAGAATCAGCGGTGCCAACCAAGCCAGTGCTAGAGGAAGCGAGGCGGCACCGGAGTGAGCAGAGCCGCATAAGCCGATGCTTCCTCTATAGCGCCGGCTCCTGTCACAGGCAGAGTGATACCGAATGCACTCCGCCTGTGAGGAATCGATAGTGAAGGTGCTCTTCGCTCATTCTGGCCAGCGATTGGTTATCACATTGCTCTTGGAAAGGTACGGCACCCCTAATTGCCCTGATCATCATATTTTTGTACATGAATACATGTAGACTTTTCTACATGAATAAGTGCAAATTGTTGTACATTAGAAAACAAATAAGACCTACCCCTAAAATAAGACCTAGTGTGTTTTTTTGAGCCCAAAAAAATATAAGACAGTGTCTTATTTTCAGGGAAACACGGTATATATACAGTGTAAACATTTGCCCTAGAGTAACAAATTTGATCAGAAATGAATAAGTTGCTTATGTAACACATAAGCAATAATTTTTACTTGTCAGCTAGGGATGCTAGTGTCATGCGAATGGCATCTGCACGGCTTATAGTGAAATTGTATAAATTAACCCCCATTCTTTCTAGAATACAAAGTAAAAAAAATATGAACCAAATTGACAAACGCACCAAACACAAGTTGTCATATACAGCATGGCTGCATCAGAAAGCACCGCTGTGTTGCATGTATTTATGTGACCATATGCATTGTAAGATCAGATGATTATTCCTTTTAATAGCTGTCTCTTTAAAATGTAGTGCGGATTTGCTTGTATTACTAAGTACTATGAATATATTTTCGAAAAGAGGATGAGTTATAGTAGAAGTTCTATGAGAGCTGTACTGGTTAGTTTTACGAGAGAGATATACTTAGTTCTGAAAGGTGAGCGTAACATTTACTCAGTTTAATGTTTCATGCTTCTGGAAACATGCCTTGTATGGCACTGTGTCGTTCTAACTTCCCAGAAGTCACTAAGGGCCCTTTGCATTTGAAGATAGTTACAGTTAGGTCTGGAAATAATTGGACACTGACAGATGTTTCATAATTCTGGCTCTGCACGCCACCAAAATGGATTTGAAATGAAACAATGGAGATACAATTGAAGTGCAGATTTTCATCTTTAATTCAAGGACTTGAACAAAAATATCATATGAAATGTTTAGGAATTGCAAAAAATTTCACACACAGTCCCTTTATTTCAGGGGCTCAAATGTAATTGAACAAATTAGCACAATCATAAATAAAATGTTCATTTTTAATACTTTGTTGAGAATCCTTTGCAGGCAATGACCGCTTGAAGTCTGGAATGCATGGACATCACCAAACACTGGGTCTCCACCTTTATGATGCTTTGCCAAGCCTTTACTGCAGTTGTCTTCAGTTGTTGTTTGTTCATGGGACTTTTCTTCAACAAGTGAAATGCATGCTCGTTTGGGTTGACATCAGGTGATTGACTCGGCCATTGCACAATATTCCACTTGTTTGCAATAAAGAACCTCTGGGTTGCATTTGCAGTATGTTTTGGGTCATTGTCCATCTGTAAAGTGAAGTGCCATCCAATCAACTTTGCTGAATTTGTCTGAATCTGAGCAGACAATATATCCCTATATTTTTCAGAATTCATCCAACTGCATCTATATTAAAATGAAAATGCACTAAAAAAATATTGTTTTACTTTTTTAGTGCATTTTTAATATGTTACCATTAAGGATGAGCTAAGGTTTGGACCGAACCTGGTCTGAACCTGATCTCCTCTGAACCCAGCAGGACCTCCTCCCAAACATGGAAGGAAGCTTAATCAGCTGCAGGCAGGGAATTCCGCCAGATGCAGTTCAACATAAGCAAACGGGTGGCATGCAGTGACATCATTGACCATAAATAGCTACTTGCCTATATTTGATAAATAACATTTACCTAATATGGCTATGTGGTCATATAAGGTCAATGATGTCAGCACAAGCAATCCCGCCCCTTTGCTTACATCCAGCTGTGGGGAGGGGAATGCCTGACCCGCAGCTGATTGTTTGGACATGCCCATAGCACTTACTTGTTTGGAGGAGCTCAGGTTTCGGACCAGGTTTGGTCCTAATCTGAGCTCTACCCCGGTTACCATAACTACAATGTAACGTGCATTTTTCAGGAACCATGCGAAAGATGCAGCGAGCAGGATTTTTCAAAAACTCAATGCACTGTAATGTAATGCAAAGCACTCATGTACAGAGTTTCATAGATTAAAAGGAAAACTATTTTTCATGAGGTTACGGGGTTCTTTAAACATACGTTTAACGCAATAGGGTGAACAGGCCCGAATATACAATATTAGTTAAATAAGCAGTGTAGTAGAAAACAGAGGTGATTGGATAGTTACAGTATTTTTTTTTAACCAAAAGCACTGTTATCTTCAAAGTTCCATGATAGGATAGGAAACATTTTGCTAACTTCTTGTTGAATATTGTATACACAGAAAGGAGCAAATTATTATTCATACAAAAAAATCTGCAATGACCTGTTAAACAGTTTAAAAGAATTGGATGCTGGTGAAAGAATGGTCAATCATATTGAATTCATTATATACAGTATTAGGCATAGTGTTCTAAAAATATAGCTTCCTTATTGACAAAAAGCTCCCAGGAAATATATTGGGACCGGGTACTGAATTTGCAAGGTACAGTTTTAGTTTTATGAAAAACCTATAAAAAAAGAACATATGAAAGCATTGCAAATATTTTTGTTGTGTGTGTGACCTTGGAATAACTTTATCCAAAAATCTTAATTGTTATAAACAATAGATTTTTCTTTCATGCTGGGAAAAAATTATAAATATGTTCAGTTCCATGAATAAGCCAGCAGTGGTGTCGACAGCTTCCATTATTAGTCCACACAATGCCTGATTGTCATTTATATCTTTTAAAAGTGCAAATATTGGAAGATCAATATATATATAATGGATCCATGAAAGGGTATATAGTCATTTTCGCCATAGTTTCCTATACTAGGGCCTTTAATCCATTATTATTTTCTAATGATCTCTAATCTAGGTGAACAGGGCAGAGAATGGTTAAGTTACATTCATGAACCATCATAATGAAGGTGTTCTTGCTCCAGTGACTTGGAACCCGTATGAGAGGGGCTGATGGGTGTGTTTGGGAGGGGGGTGATGAGATAGCACAGGGATAAGCTTACACATATTAGAACATCCTCAGGTCACATTACCATGGTGTGACCTACAGGATAACAGAGGAACATCCTTGACTAGACACTCCTGTTCATCAAACAGTGCACCCATTTAATGAGTAAAATCCATCTGCTATTTTTTACATACTCTCTATGGCCCATAGATATTTACTCTGTATGATCTCTTAAGCTTTCTGGGTACATTTTGTTCCTTTGCAAGAGCTTCTACAAAGGGAGAAACAAGGATAATTAGCTGACACTGGATAAAATGGGAGAGCACACAGAAAGAAAAACACCAATGATTGCAGCTAAGGAAACAGGTAGGTGAGGATGTTTTGCAAGATATTACCATGTACTATGTAACTTTTATCTTCTCTGGTTAAACAATTTGGAGCTTATTCAGTTAGATAATGCAACATTTTGTGGTTTGTTTTTTTTATAGTAACACACAACAACCAGAGATCAGCTTTCACCAATGAGTAGACTGATTTAATTTTATTTCTGATTTAGTGCTATAAAATATTGCACATCTGTAAGTTTTGCACCTATTTAAATTGTGGTGCATATGTGGTAGATTGCCAACGTCCCCTGGGATGCATGACCTGAGTGTCTCAGGAGGCTGCAGACAGCTGGGAGACGTCATTCTCAACTAGGCAAGAAGTCCGAAAGTGTGAAGACGGTTAGCCCCCCCCCAAAAAAAGAGGTGAACAATAAATAGAGTAAATTCCCTTTTTACTCTTCAAGAGGTTGAAGATCCAGTTAACTATTCTTAGTTTCCTCTGTCCTGCTTTTCAAATACCACTCCTTCATTCTGTAACTCTTGCAATGTTTTCTACACCAGGTCCTGGTCCTGGACGTTACAACCTGCCGCCGACTGTGGGGTTTGTAGGCCATGACTATACAAAATATTCCAGTCCAGCTTATTCTTTCCATGGACGGACAAGCCATTCTGGTATGATCTTTAATGAATGAACCTACAAATTATTGTAGATAAAAAATCACTAATTTATATCTATGTTTTACATGTAATTACTTCTTTGCTTTTCCATGCATGTTCTCGAAGGCCACAGCATTTTCAATTCAGTGTAGCGAAGAGTAGTAGTAGAGTTAGCAATAGCTTACATTGCATAGAGTTTATAGATTTGACTATGTTTTCATGGATTTTTACAAAGTGCTTCTCTTCTACATTCTGAAAACTGTATTGCGATAGTTTAGATTTTTTTTTTCTAAACAGGTCCTAATATGCATGAATGCTTAACCATAGGGACATTAGTTTGTAAGCTTCACTGAGGCAGGCACTAATGTCATTGGAAAAAAAACAACTCTGTAAGGCGTTGTCCAGGTACTGTAAAATATCTTTAATTATTACGCCTGTTTGTCCTGCTTAGATGTTTCCAATGTATTTCTGTATGTTGCTTTCCTTTAGCTCATGATTCTAGCCCGGGACCTCGTTATTATGTGGAACCATGCTTGACACGCTATGGCCGCAGTGCTGGACCTGCTTATTCTATGTTGGCCCGAGGCAAATCAGCAGGTAGGTCCAAACAACAATAATTTTGTAGTATAAATGTTTGTTTTCTGAACATTGTACAATAGTCTGAATTCATGGGTGTAACTAGAATTCAAAGAGCACATAGCAAGCTTGTTATACTCCACCTAGCTAACAGAAAAAAAGGTACTAAAAACAGCCTACTTAAAGGGGTACTTAAAGGGGTTCTAAAGCCTGCCCCAAGCGCCTGCCCCAAGCCTCTTGGGGCAGGCGCATGCGCATATCGGATTCTCAGCCGGGAGACGAGCATAGATGCAAGGTAAGTGTATGGACGCGTGCACCCGCATGCAGACACCGCTGGATCGGAGAGACAGAGCAGTCAGCGCTGGATTGGAGAGCCGCCGCACCGCTGGAGGGACAGATGAAATCATCGGAATAAGAGACATCATTTAACCCCTTCATGACTGAGGCCCTTTTTTCATTTTTTGCACCCATGTTATATTCCACATTTTAGGCCTGAAAATGACGTAAAACCCCCCAACATTATATATTTTCTGAATGCCAAGACCCTATAGAATAAAATGGTGGTAGTTGAAAATGTTTATGTTGCGCAATATTAGCGCAACTCCTTATTAAACCCCAAAATTTAGTGACAAATTTAATTAAATGCCCCAAAACACAACACAACGGCGATACCTTCTTCGGGACGCAGAAGCGATCTGGGGACAGGTAAGTCGCCAGGATCGCTTCTGTTGTAAAGCCGACGGTCGGCTCTACAAGTTTAAACAGACTCCCGGCGGCAAAAGTCGCCGGGAGTCTGTTTAAACAGCCCCGATGCTGGCGACGTACACTGTACGTCGTCAGTCACGAAGGGGTTAAGGTAAGTGCTAACATTAACATGGGGGGGAGGGGGAAAAAATTTGACTTTAATGTCACTTTAACTCATGGAGTCATGGAGAACAAGCCCTGACCAACAGAATGTGGGTACTAATTTTCACCATACACCATAAAACTTTTAAAAAAAAAATAGATAATAAAATACAGATACAACTTAGCATATATTTGTCAGTTCTATTATAAGATTTACAGCCTGAAAATTGAAATCATGTCTTGAAATTCAAAGTTCTTTTACTGACTCGGGATATGGAACAGCCTAATATGTGTTTTTGACCCCTTACTTTGGTGACCAGTGGGGAAATACCCCCTTACAGTAATGATAAGCAGGAAAGTGACCTTACAGTGGTGGGGTGCATTGGTGTCAGTGTGGTTGCATACCTGAGAGCAGAGGAGAGAAAGTAAGGAGATTATTCACTGACCTCTGCCCAGGAACTTCAAACACTTTGAGCCCACTACTGATGCTAGTTGAGCCCAGGGGAAGGATGAGGAGGTTAGAGCTATGCAGGGCTCTGCTGCCCACTTCCCTCACCCCAGGCCCCAAAGCTTCTATGACAAGCTTAGACCAACCATCAGTGGTTGAATTTACAAAAACAGAAAACATATGGTTACCATGTGTGGTTTTCCTTTACAACTTTAAAATGTTTTTTTTTTTTCTTCAATACACTAAAGCTTTTACTGCATGTATTAGATGAATTAAGCCATACAATAACACAATAAAACTTGCTTTCATTTTTTTCAAGTTGTCGACCCATTACACCGATTATCACTTCTTAATAAACCGTTGAGTTTAGATCAGATGCCTATTATCTGCTTCTCAAAGGTATATCCGTTTTATTCATCTCTTCTAAACCATTGAGTTTAGATGATATGACTACTGTCTGCTTCTCAAAGAAAACGTGTTTATTAACAAAACCTAATCATTTGTTGATATCTAAGACTATAAGATGCTCATAATTGTACCTGATGATGGAGTACATTGGGTTAAAGGATTTAATCAGATGCAAAGCTTTTGTGTGAGGAGATATAATCTCTTACAATCAAGGAGCTGCTCTGTTGTGTAGGGTGATGTTAGGGACATTGTCAGGGCTATTCACAAAAGGGTGAAGAGTTGGAGAAGGCAGGAGAAGTAAACAATCTAGGACAAATTTCTCCAATTCAGAAACATTCTGGAAAAAGTCTCCAATTCAGCTCACTTTCCAGTTCAGCTATGTTGTCCTAGATTGTTCACTTCTACTGCCTTCTCCAAACTCTTCAACCTTCAGTGAATAACACTGTCTGTCTCTGATTATGTGCTACTGGTAACTGTATAACATGCCAGTATACATACAATAAAATGTTTTGAAAGCCATGAAGCTTGTCTTTATGGTAGTGATTACAGAAGAGTCACCTGATTCATGTGCAGGCCAAGACAACTGTAGCAAAATCAGTTTGGAAAGAAAACATTCAGGCTCATAAGCAGTTTGCAAACCATTGAGTACCTTCAGGGAAGCCTTGGACTTGCTCCTGTGCTAAAAGCAGGCCCTCCAGAAGGAAGGACACTGTCAGCACGAATTCAGAGATGATTTGACGGTCTACAGCCGTTACACAAATAGGATACATTTGTGTTAATCGTTAGGATACTTAAATGCATTTAGAAATGTTAACTCCTAAGTTGAGTGACCCTTTAAATCAGTGAGTTTTAATTTGCTTTGAGTGTGGAAGCACTGTTGTTTATAAAGAGTTAAAGCAGAACTACAACCTCCTATCCCTTACAGCCAAGGAAGGCATCATCTTAGCCTTTATTTGGATTGCAGTTTCCATGGTGCTGCACATGTGATCAGCTATGACACCAGCCATCTGAGGGCTTGAAAATTTGGTTGAGAGTTGAAAAAAGCACACTGGCAAGCCAGTTGGCATGCCTTTAAAAGTAATGGTTTTGGGAGGCATTAAATTGGTGGGTAAAGTTCTTCTTTAACCACTTCCCGGCCGGCCGTTGTAAAATAACGGTTGGCCGGGAGCTCTCTAGATCTGAGCGGGCGTCTTTAGACGTCCCCTCAGCCACGCCCCCTCGCGCGGTGCACAGGAGCAGGAAAGTCCTAAAATGTAAAAACAGGCAGCGATGCCTGTTAACATACAAGCGATCTGCCGACTATAGAGCCGGCGGATCGCTTGTATGAGGTCCCGGTATGTGCGCCCCTCCCCCTCCGCGGCTCCCCCAATCCCGCTGTCACGCTGGTCCCGGGCTCCGCTGTTCCCGGTGAGAGCCCGGGACCAGCATAGTGCCTCTCAGACAGGGGATCAGATGGAGATCGGTACACGCTGTCAGAATGCGGAAGTGATGTATATTACATCACTTCCGCATTCTTGTGTCACTCTCCGCTTCATCAGCTTCTTCAGCTTCTTCAGGGGGGTCCTAGGTGACATTAGGGGTCTTGGAGACCCCTGATGTCTCCATAAAGAGGACCTGTCACATCTTTTGCTATCACATAGAGGGGTTTCTTAGCCCCCTATGTGATAGCAATAAAGTTAAGTGGAAAAAAAAAAGTTTCCCCAAATGTTTTTTTTACAGTTACACATAAAAAAGAATTTAAAAAAAAAAAATGTTTTTTCTAGTCCCCACCCATACATACACGTGTGCAAACATGCGTAGGGTGCGCATACGTGCGAAAACGACGATTGTGCCCATTACGCCACACATGTTACATATCGTTGCAAACGTCGGAATGAGAGCAATAATTATAGGGTCACTAATAACACTAAACTGATGAGCGGTAAACGCTTTTAAAGCGTCGCCTATGGTCAGTTTTGGGTATGGTAGTTTTTTGTGATTTTGCGGGTGCGCACAATTTGACATGTTTGGTGTCTATTTACACAACGTGACCCCGACTTTTATATTTTACCAAAAATATGGGTAATAATAAATGTTTCCTAACATAATGTAAAAAAAAATGTTTTTTTTCAAAATTTTCAATCATTTTTCCTTAGTATAGCCAAAAATAAAAACCGCAGTGGTGATTAAATACCACCAAAAGAAAGCTCTATCTGTGCCCAAACAATGGTATACAATTCATTTCAGTAATAGGGTCACTAATAACACTAAACTGATGAGCGGTAAACGCTTTTAAAGCGTCGCCTATGGTCAGTTTTGGGTATGGTAGTTTTTTGTGATTTTGCGGGTGCGCACAATTTGACATGTTTGGTGTCTATTTACACAACGTGACCCCGACTTTTATATTTTACCAAAAATATGGGTAATAATAAATGTTTCCTAACATAATGTAAAAAAAAATGTTTTTTTTCAAAATTTTCAATCATTTTTCCTTAGTATAGCCAAAAATAAAAACCGCAGTGGTGATTAAATACCACCAAAAGAAAGCTCTATCTGTGCCCAAACAATGGTATACAATTCATTTCAGTACAGCGTTGCATGACTGAATAAATGTAATTCAAAGTACCGCAGCGCTGAACACTGAAAAATGGCCTGGCCAGGAAGTGGGTCTAAACACCTGGTCAGCAAGCGGTTAAAGTAGTATTAAACTCTCAAACTTTTTTTCAATAATGAATCCAGATTAAACAAATATACATTGCCCAGCAAAGTATTTCCTTACATTTTTGCCCAAGCACTTACAGTCATCATGTTTCTGAACAGCTCCAACTCTCTCAGCTCAGATCCCCTGATTTTCCTGTCCCGTATAAGATTACAAGGGACAGAGCAGTCTCCAGCAACTGTTCATCTACTGGCTCGGATATAGAAGGAAGAAGAAGCAGGGAGCAGAGAGCCTTGCCTTGCTGTGCCTGTGTGTATGTTGAATGCAAAAGCAAAAATTTCCCAACACACTTACCAGCCAGCCGGCAGAAACTCCCCAAAAAAAGCAAACAATCAAACAAATCCCACTGTCTAACTATTAGGGTTAAAAACAAGTTTTAGTTGCACAACTTTTAAAAAATATGTGGACGCCACATTGCCTTGTCAAGCCCCCTCTTTGTAGTGTGGTCCTAACTGTAATCTATGAGAGTCTCCATCTTGGAACATATACACTGAGTGGCCAGATTATTATGACCACCCCATCAGTACTTCGTTGGGCCACGAGATGACTCCACGAGATGACTCCACGAGATGACTCCACGAGATGACTTCCTTTGGCCGCCTCGTGACTCCACGAGATGTTGAAAGGTGATACGAGGAATCTGACACTGCACTGTTGCCCTTCTGTTGTCTTGTACGAGCCTTGACACTCTCCGTTCTGCCCTAACATTGACTAGTCCCTGACGGCCACAATTCGCACGTTCAGACCCAGATTTTCGGCTGACAGTCCAGTCTTTAAACACTTTAACAATGAGCCCCTTTTGAACATTTAACGAATTCTGCTGTTTTGCTGATACTCGCTCCAAGGCTCGCGCCAACAATCATCCCATGTTCAAAGGCTGTTAAATCTCGTTGTTTACCCATATCTTCAGAAAATAATCACTTCTACTGTCGTGGTAAACAACCTGCTTCCCTAATTATAATGGTTTGGTCCTCTAGCAACTTCAGCACGAAATTATAGCTAATTATAGCTAATTTGCCTACAAACTTCAGGTGGTCATAATAAACTGGCCACTCAGTGTATAGCAAAGGATGAATTGGGTGCAGATTCACCAGGAGGTAGCCCATTCCTACTTAAAGAACGAAGAAATCACCAGCACTCCTGGGTTCCAAGAATGTCAGACTTTGTTTATTGACATCCAATCAGGTCTCGAAAATGTATGGCAACATTTCGGAACGCACAACGGTTCCTTCTTCAGGCAAAACAAAGTGACAATCCTCCTTAAAGGCACAGGGATACATTAGAAGCTTAGTACATCACAATGGCAGCTGAAGCCCCAAGTGTGCCCCACACCAAATCCAACAAGTGAAACAAATGGCAAACGCACTCCTGGCAAGACTGTCAAGACTGAATCAAAAGCCTCTCCTATTGTCCATAACATAGAGGAACATGGCTTTATAGTACTCAGAGAACAATGTTATTGATAACAGTCAGCAGAGGCAGAGAACACAGGAAGTTATTAGCTCACATGATTTCTGCCAAGATCAACAGGTATTTCTTCAAATGTCAAACAGACGTAACAAAAAAGGTGAAGGTAGTTGTTAGGGCTTACAGACACTTGGGCCAGCAGCAGACCCTGCTCAATCTGTTTCCAGTTGGAAAGTGTAAGCCAAGATTTGGGCTTTTGTTTTTCTGTTTAAGCCATGTCCCTATTATCACCTATTGTCGTAAGCAATAGGTTAGAGCAAAAATAAGGTGACAGATGCAAGCATCTTTGTATCTCCTTGTAGCAGAACTACTGCTCCTTCAAATCGAGAGGTTCAAATTGAGGTATGGGCATGCTATTAGAATGCCCCTGACAGAATCCTTTGAGTGCTCTATCGACCATGTTCAGTAGAAAGAGGTCCTAGAATAGACCTGATACACCATAGCAGTTGGCCTGGAATCTCTCAGGAAGTACTGCAACCTACGGATGGGAAAATATATGTTTATTTATCCTGCTCAAACTGCTTCCTCTGTTACTGCAAAATATTTTGGTTTAATAAAACATGGATAAATGGTTAAGCATCACTACATGTAGCTTTATTGTTAGAATTTAGGATTACGAAGAGGGTAAGGGTCGATTCCTACCAGCAAGTCACGCTAAATGCACGCCCACTGGTGTTTGGTGAGAGAAACAGTGCTGATGTGCCAATATGGACACAATCTACTATTCACTTTTATTTTTAGAACTTTATTGGAATGTCACAAATTACAGTTCATTCAATTCTACACATCGCACCATGCTGCACTGAAAAATAGTACTCCACACAGTAAACAAGGCATTTTGTCTGTGCATTGGGGCTGCGCTAGAAAAGGTGGCAAGCACAGTCCCAACACATCAGGTGTGGATCAGCCCATAAAGCGATTTTTCAAGTTTGGATTAGTCCAAAACTGCTTCAAATACAAACAAGGGATTGGTTTTGTCAAGCATGAACCGCCACAGGTTTCTTTCCCAGATGTCTGGGAAAGAAACAGCAACACCACACACGGCAAGAGCAGAACTTCACTACCTCTAAGTCTAGTATGCCGGCTGCCTGTTTTTCCTGAAGACTACAGGGTGCTGTCTCCGACGCGATCCCTCCATTTGTGTTTACCTGTGGCGGTTCATGCTTGACAAAACCAATCCCTTGTTTGTATTTGAAGCAGTTTTTCCACTATATTCTCGCTTCTCTGACTAACTGACGGTGAAGACACATATATGACACATATGCCCCATAGAATTGTCTCTCTCCCCTGAAGAAGCCCTTTCGGGGCGAAACATGTAGGGACTTACAGGAGCGTTTATACCATTCTGATAACAAACAACCATATACATCGTAACTGCACAGTATTGTCACCATTCGGTGAACCTGCATTTGTAAAAGCATTTTTACTGATTATTTTGTATTCCGTTTTTTATCTTAAATAATGTATACAACGATTTATTGAATAAATGTACTTCTAAGATTTTTATACACGAGGTCTGGACTTGTTTCTTAAAAGCCCCCTTTTTTTCTTTTCCCCTCTGGGTCCTCGCACACCCCACTGTGGAAATACCCTTTTTTTTTTTTCTTGCATTTGAAACCTGGAGTGTGAAACTTCCAGCTCCTCTATATGTCTTCTGCAACGCATGTCTACTAATATTATCCCTTAATTTAACAATATGTAGACACCTCAGGTAGAGGAGTAAACATATCTAGATTAACAGGATATCTAATAGCTTCTGAGATGACATGGCATAAAGTCATATTCAAGAGACTGAAAAACAAATCTTGTCTTTTTAAATGTCCCATGACAAAATGTAAAAAAAATTATAATTGACTCATGTGACATCAGTGATTACTCCAGTGTTTGTGCTGCACACAGAGGATTAGTAAATATTACACATATTTACCAATCCTCCGCTCAGCCATCCTGAAAGTGACAGGAGCCACTCGGCCACGCACTGAGCCACTCGGCCATGCTGAATTTGACAGCCAGCGGCTCTGCAATCTTCCTCCTCCACCCCCCACCCCCCCACGCCTTCAGCACTCATTTATCCTCGGATACCCGTTGCCTTTGCCTATACAGGCGGGGGAGAGCAGCAGGGATCCGAGGAGAAGGTGCAGGCAGTGCCACCCCTCTACTCCCTGTCATCCCAAGGCCATGGCCTTGTGGGGAATTCGGCCCTGCCTGCAGCTTGTGGCATAGCGAGCTGCGCCGGCTGCACAGTTTGCACACCCCAAAGGCCGCCCCTGTCATTCTACCTTGTCCAGCTTTAGTGGTTCCTACAGAAAAAAGTGCAGCGCAACATCTAACAAGCAAGACAACGAAGACCGGAATCCCAAAATTGACAAAGTCTAACACAGAAAACAACAACTCCTCTTTTACTGCACAACTATAAATACACTCGGCAGAGGTTACATCAGCTTATACCAGGCTTCAAGTGCTTACAAAGCTTTCACCAAAGCTTTGCAAAGCCCACATGAAGCACCGTAAACGCTTGCCAAACAGGCACTAATGCTGCTAGTGATTGAAAAGCACTGGGCAAGTTTTTGATTGTCAGGACCCATATGAATGAAGCCCGATAGCAAACCTTTGAACATTTATAGACATTTATTTTAACACAAATTTATTTTAGGCTTTGTTTGCTTGATGTGTTATATCATGAAGGGATTGTGGATCCAAAACAAAAGACTATTGTGAATAAAGTCTGATCATTTTATAGTTCCCAAAATGAAGTGAAAGTACACAAGAAATGTATTTCACTTCCTGAAAATTTCAACCACTGCTGAATTAGGCCTGTAGATCACCATTGTGAACAGCAGCTTTGTGGTATTTTATGTATTGCTTCCACTAGATGGAGACAAAATACTGCAGTACTGCAGCAACAATTTTAAAGAGACAGAACAGTGAGATCATTTATAGTGAGCACTAGTTTTCTATTCATTTTGCTGTGTTTACCATAAACAGACCCTCTCCCTGTGAATTTTTTTAAAGGGTCTCTCTAAAAGGAGAGTATTCATACTGATGAGTGTTGACTTGGATCCTCCCTTTGTTATAGACCAAGGGTAGCAAAACTTTGGCCCTCCAACTGTGCTGAAACTACAAATTCCATCATGCATCTGCCTCTGGAAGTCTTGTATGTGGCTGTCAGAGACTTGCCATACTTAATATGATTTGTAGCTTCACCACAGCTGGAGGGCCAAAGTAGACCTACCTAAACCCTTCATCATTTAATCTAGTTTCGTTTTTGTCAGATGGCTGGAATCCCTCTGTGCACTGTGTCCTGTAGTGACATAAGAGCCTGCGGATTGAGCCACAGCGCACAGTGGGGTCTAGTCTTTCAGATGTTGAAGAGTTTTCCACAGCCGTAGATTTTCATCAAAGGGATGACAGAAAGGGAAGTATGAATGTTCATCTTTCCCAGGGGCCCTTTTAAAGGAAAAGAGATCATGGTAACTTTTTTTATGACTTTCACATTGCAACATGCGTGATCTTTCATATTATATCATTGTAATAATTGTAGAGAAACGTAGATGAGTCCCTAGAGTCTAGGTAGATTACCTACTACAATGACTGTGCCTAACTGCTTAACAGCATATCAGTTACACAGGGAGTGCACCCTTTTCAAGGAGCTGGCCAACTTATATACAAGGGAAGATCAGATCTTTCAGGATAACAAGCAGAGGGTCTGTAATTATGTCTGTCATATTTACCGATTCTTTGTCTGTCTTGAATGGACACTGGTATCTTCAGTGCTGATCACCCCAATGTTCATTCATAATTCAAAAGATAGTAAACATGAATGGCTGTGTTTACTATCTCTAGATTTGTGAATGAATAGAAAGTGCTCTGTACGGATAACTTCCTGTTTAGTGTGCTAAGTACTGTGGCTGCAGAGAAAAGATTGAGCACTTTGTGTCCTCAATTTCTTTCTCTATTTCAAAAGGGAAATATCAGTGATTTTTTACTAAAGCCCCCAGTAGAAGAAAATTAACTAAGAAAAAATAGAAAATAATTATTAAAAAAAAAAGAGAAGTAATTGTAATTTCACTGCTGCCGCAGCACACGAGCACTCATGTTGTTATTCATGAACTACGGTGCCATTCATTGTTAATGGCACCCCAATGTACCTTGCAAACACACATGTGTTGCAGTATACTACACCACATGGCAACGTATTACCATGCGTTGTGATGCACTGCATTTACATAGTTACATAGTATTTGAGGTTGAATAAAGACATTAGTCCATTAAGTCCAACCTATTAGGATCTCATTCTAGGAGTACCTGTACCCCTGTATATTACGGTCCCTTAAGAAATCGTCCAAAAGTTTCTTGAACAATTCCACATTATTTGCTGAAATCACCGCCTGTGGCAGTGAGTTCCAGACCCTAACTGATCTTACTGTGAAGAACCCCCTTCGCCCCTTGTGCTGGAATTTTTTTTCCACCAACATTAGTCCATCAAGTCCAACCTATTAGGATCTCATTCTAGGAGTACCTGTACCCCTGTATATTACGGTCCCTTAAGAAATCGTCCAAAAGTTTCTTGAACAATTCCACATTATTTGCTGAAATC
>NW_017306734.1:769885-770353 GCF_000935625.1 Nanorana parkeri
GCTAAGTACTGTGGCTGCAGAGAAAAGATTGAGCACTTTGTGTCCTCAATTTCTTTCTCTATTTCAAAAGGGAAATATCAGTGATTTTTTACTAAAGCCCCCAGTAGAAGAAAATTAACTAAGAAAAAATAGAAAATAATTATTAAAAAAAAAAGAGAAGTAATTGTAATTTCACTGCTGCCGCAGCACACGAGCACTCATGTTGTTATTCATGAACTACGGTGCCATTCATTGTTAATGGCACCCCAATGTACCTTGCAAACACACATGTGTTGCAGTATACTACACCACATGGCAACGTATTACCATGCGTTGTGATGCACTGCATTTACATAGTTACATAGTATTTGAGGTTGAATAAAGACATTAGTCCATTAAGTCCAACCTATTAGGATCTCATTCTAGGAGTACCTGTACCCCTGTATATTACGGTCCCTTAAGAAATCGTCCAAAAGTTTCTTGAACAAT
>NW_017306734.1:770396-810414 GCF_000935625.1 Nanorana parkeri
TTTAAGTCTTTATTGTATCCCGGTTTCCGTCAACCACTGGGGTATATTTTGAGTTAAACTGGGAGTTTTATCATGTGTGTCAAACCCGTTTCCCTCCCGAGTGTATACTGAGGAGAAAAAAGCGTTCAGCGCCTCGGCCCTCTCCTTGTCGTTTGTGACTAGCTTCCCGCTTTCATCCTTTATTGGACCTATCTGCTCCTTTCTCACCTTTGTACTGTTAATATATTGGTAAAACTTTTTGGGGTTCTTTTTACTATCTGCGGCGATATGCTTTTCGCACTCAGTTTTAGCTGCCCGGATTTCTAGTTTGCATTTTTTGTTACATTCTTTGTAGTTAAGGAACGCCAATGCTGTCCCCTCCGTCTTATATTTTATAAATGCCGCTCTCTTGTCCTTGACGTGTTGTTTTACAGTTTTATTAAACCATATTGGTTTAGTCTTTGATCTTTTATTTTTGCTCCCTATTTTTGCTCCTTAAAAAAAAAGGTACATGCACATTTTGATGCAATTTCTGTGTGTTGGGCAGCATATTCAAATGACTGGGCTGTCCTAATGCAATGCACATTAATATGCATAAAACTCACTAGGCATATGCATTAATATAGCACATAGATGTGAACCTATTGCTAACACACACACACACAAACTACACACACACATAATGTAAACACACACATTTTTTGTGATGGTGTACTGTGGTTCATGAACACACTATGGGCTCATTCACACCAGCAGGCATGCGTTATTGTACACATAACAAGCGCATTGCAGTGCTTGATTTTTTTTTTCTTTTTTAAAACTTTTTGAAATTATATTCATTTAAAGCTATGTGCAGCTGCCTGGATCCTTTTTTTCCATTTTATTTCAACACGCACTAATACAGCGCATCATGGCACTCTGGATCAGGCATTATTACAATGCATACATGTGAATCCAGCCCCCAGATTTTAATCATAAGTTGGGTATTTATTTACAGTTTTGCATGCATTTGATTTTCACTGTTTTGTACAAAAAAAAGGAAATTTTTAATAATTGTTATTCATTAACTCAATACAGATTTATCTTTTAGAGTTAGTTGAAATTTTGTAAGTTATGTTGTATTTGTCTGCGTTAATAATGAGTTTAGTGATTTATTGAAAAAATTGTTTTGATAAACATTTTGCAACTATCACAAGATTGGTATCACCATCTTTTTGTTCTACTAGTCCTGTGAAAAATGTTGGTTTGGGGTAGGAATGCAACGATACCAAGTACAATACTCAGTACAAGTACAAGTACTGATACTTTTCGAGCTCCAAGACTAGACTAGAGAAAAATGTAAAAGTTAGGAGGCAGCTGTCACTTGTAAGGAGCACACGGAGCTCCTGGGATTTGTACATCACTGTTTTAATGTATGATATTGTTTTTATAAATATAAATAAAGGGATGTGCCGATACCAGTTTTGCGAGTACAAGTACTGGTACTTGCCCAAGTACTTACAAGTACGAGTACTGATACATTTTTGTTTATTGTCATGTGACAGTTTTTCCAAAACGATACAGACCAATGATTTCAGGACAGTGGTGGAACACCAGAGCCAGGTCCCAGCTGCAACCGCTGCAACCCTGGTAGTTCTCATGAAAATGCCAAGCATCGGCATTGGTAATCGAAAAGTATCGGTGCATCCCTAGTTTGGGGGGTCTTTTACGATCTATGAAAGCTGTAAGTGAAAAATTATTAGAAAAAATTGCAAATTTGCAAAAAAAATTGCAAAAATGGTCTGGCCAGCTGAGGTCAAAAGTGAAGCAGGGCCCGTCAGAGAAAGAGGTAAAGGCATATTCTCCTGCAATGTAAGTATACTAAAAAAAGAAAACTGTAAATGTATTCATTTTTTGCATTTGAGTCTTCAACTGTGATTAGTGGATCTTGGGTGCAATGCCCAGGCTATTGCATACTCCTTCTCCAGCTCCAGGTCCGTACCGAGGTTTATATGATTATGGAGCTGAGGGAAGTTATCAATGCACTACAATGTGGTACTCTATTGAGAAGTATGCAGAAGGAAGTTGTAGCGCTTTCATTCACAGGTTATGTTAATGGATCTTGAATAATCTGATATCAAAAATACACAGAAGCCTGTTGGTACATTGTAGAAACATCCCACGATTCAGGTAGGTGTTGGTGTTGGAGTCAATTAAGGGGGCGGGGAGGTACAGAATGGCACCCTGGAACATGGTGTAAAAGGTGGAATTAGCCTTAAAATATACAAATTTGCAATATCTTCTTATTAGACTTCTAACACGTATGGCAGCTATCTGATGTCAGTATGAATGATTCACTCTAATCCTTGCTTTATGGTTCACAGATAATAAAGATACAGCACCTGGTCCTGGGGTTTACAGGCCTGAGAATTGTATCATTCCGACCCATCGCAAAGCCCCATCATACTCCATGGGCTCCAGAACCCTCTACAGAACAGTTGATCAGGTTCCCGCACCTAACAAATACTCTTTGCCTCCAGTTCTGGGTCCAAGAGTCGCAGGAAAAGCTTCTGCCCCAGCTTTCACCGTGTCTGGCCGGACACGTCACGGAGGGCACTCTGAAGATTTGGCTTTTACACCAGGTCCAGCTCACTATAATCAAGTAGATAACAATAGCTACATGAAAAAAGGTCCAGCTTATTCCATGCTTGGACGAAATCAAGTCTCAAAAACGCAGATTGCTACCCCTGGGCCTGGAGTTTATAGTCCAGAGAAAGTGACAAACCACAAAAAGCGAGCACCTGCGTTCTCAATGGGAATTAGGCACTCTGAGTATACTACGCCTCTCATCATAGAAGTATCTAACTAATCCTTCACCATTTATTAACGCCAACGAAAGCATTTATTGCACTAGTCCAAAGATAACCGCACAATAAAAAGATGAAAGAGATAGTAAACTGACAAAATCTACAGTAATTAGTTTCTATGTGTTATGGAATGTAGTTAGACACTTTAATGTGATCCATGTTCTATGAAAAGAAAATGAAAAACAAGGCTTGGCGTTGACTTTGAGCTCATGCACACGTGTGTAAAATGCTTTGTTCAGATCTAAATTTTATATGGTTCTGAACACAGCACCATTGCATTGCAGTGATGCATACACATAGCAACGCTGTGCTCAGTTTTCTTCTACTATATTCAGGTTCGCAAACCATAAGTAGAAAATTCTGTGTCTGCTGACTTGAACATACTTTATACGTCACACATACATTTATCTCTGCTCAGAATGAGAAAACAAATATGAATATTGATTATTTTTACAGGAAATCCTGTTTAACCAGGAAGTGGCCACCGCCTTGTGTGATGATTTTGCCACTTAGGGGGACATTAAAATGTCTAGGTATATCAGTCAGAGTGACCTCATTGCTGCAGCGCAGAAGAAGCCTTCTCCTCAGCAGCACCAGCAAGGTTACTTGATTGATCAGATCAACTGGGTCAATATCTGTCCAGCTAGGTACTCTAGAGCAGCCTTCTTCAACCAGGGTGTTGTGGCTGGGGTAATTTTTGTCTTCCATAGGGGTGACTCGAAACTTTACCGCAGCACCATGCTTCTCCATGGTGCAGGGATGAAGTTCACCTCCGTCCAGAACTGCTCTGCCTCCCACTCTCTGCCATGCTAACACAACTGCAGCTCCTGAAGTGATGGAAGGGCTCTTATGTGAAAGGGGGAAACTCTGATATAAAAGAAAGGAGCTCCCCCTGGCTCTAATGTAAAAGGGCATGACTCAACTTTTTAATTTGTTTTTGTGTGGGGCCCCCCATTAAAATTTATACCAGACTAATAGACTGGGTTGCAGTGAGTTGTATAAAAATGTAGAGCTCCCCTGAAGACATTGTCTGTCACTGCTGTACTGCATAGAAATGAATTAAATGTCACTTGGACTTTTCAATACAGTTTTTGAAAAAAAGTAGAACATGGCTTGTGTAACAATGTAAGGCACCACTGGCACACACCAGACTCCAGCCCGCATGCTAAAATGGCTAATCTTAGCACGCAGGCTGGTGTGAACGAGCCCTCAAAGCGGACCTTTTTCCACTTTCACTACAAATCACATCAGCATACAGCTCTGCATGGTGATTTCAAATCTTCTTGCATTCATTAGTTAGACAAACATGTTTTTCATTTACTTACAAATAGAGTTCATCTACTTCCTGGTCCGTTTTGGCACAAATGATGTAATCGTGCCCAAGCATTGCATCCCAGGAAGGTTACATCAGCAGAGCCTTGCTGGGAAATCTCATCTGTAATCTCACAAGATCTCAGTGAAAGGCATTTTCCTTCCCTGAAATGATGTGCATGGTCACATGTCCTAGTCACATGTGCCAGAGTTCCAGGAAGTAAAGGGAGATATAGCAATCTCCCCTTAGTAAAAATAGCCACTGTCAGAATACTCGGAAATGCTAAAAATAAAAAAAATAAAAAATGACAATGATCTAGAAGTATCTATTTGTAGATTGTTATTACTACATTTTTCTAAAGGTGCATTTGTTGTTATTTTAAAGATATGTGTAAAGTTCCTCTTTAAGTTGGTCACACAGCTGCCTACATACTGTACTACTGAATTTCAATAATTGTACAAAAATCTATAATCTGTGTGTGGTTTTACATGAACTCAAGTGTAATTTGGATGAGGCTGTATGCCAAGGTTATTGAACTAGAAAATTGTTTTATTGGATCTAAGCAGATTTTAAAGCTGGCCAACACAATTCAATTTTTTTAGCAATGATTATTTATTAAACTTTGTAAAATATTTAAATGTTTTGTGGCAAGAACTGGGTGTGGCCAGTTTTCAATTATCAAGTGGGCCTTCTGTGCCATAGGCGTCTGAAAGAATGTTTTGTGTTGCCTATAGCAACCAGCCAAATTCCAGCTGTCATTCAGGTTATAAAATGAAAGAATGAACTTTATTACCATGAGGATCACTGTCACTTTTTTAGGCATTGGAGGTGTATTGTTTTTGGTCTGTAAGTTAAAATTTCAACTTCAGTACTGTACATCCAGATTGCTAATTACACTTGTAACCATCAGTTGACTTACGTCTGAGTTTATAGTCACTGCAAATTTGCATCTTTTGTCAAAATTATTTCAATGGTGAAGTGTATTTGTTGCCCATAGCAATGACCTTCAATTCACTATGTAACCAATAAAGGGAAAAAAATGACAGTTGGAATGTAATTGGACAATGTGGGCACAGGAGCCAATTTATCTTGCTTATTAAGACCCTTTATTACGTATTTATCTTTTTAGGTATACTCTACCATAAATGTATCTGTGTTGTTTGATGTGTATGTTGTTTATATATCTGTTCATCAGCTAGAACAAAATCCAGAACTGTATTATGTAAGTACTCATTTTAACAGTTCTTTTTGTTTCTTTCTTCTGAAAAATAAAGGAATTAAAAAGTGAATTTCTAATCTTTTCATTTAGGCATGATCTTTATATTTTGGTCTATAGTTGAAGAGAGATCATACTGCCTAATGCATTTATTTACCATGGAACTGTGTGTAATGCACACAGTGGGTAGCCCCACTGCAAGGGTTAATAATAATTTTCCCTGGAGTTCTTCTTTTAAGACTAACAGGGTTATTCACTTAGCTGCCAAGGGAAGACGAGTGAATAACCGAGCTGAAGTGAACAGAGCCAAACGACATTCGGCTATTCACTCCGGCTCAGTATGGCTGATTTCAGTCGTACATCGGCTGAAATCAGCTGTACATCGGCTGCCTTCGGTCAGCCGAACATGCTCCGCATGTTCGGCTGAGCCGAAGTGCAGAGGGACTTCGACTCAGCCGATCGAACATCTGGATCAGCTGAGCTAAAGCTCTGGCAGTGCTCTCGCTGCCGTTCACCCTTATTCTCATATGTAGGTACCTCGGTAGGGACAGGGACTGGAGAAAGACTTTGGAGGAGCCACCAAGCCAGAGCATTGCTTTGCAGTTCCAATGCTTTACTGGCTCTAATGCAAAATAAAGAGATAAATAACTAAATGCACATACAACACTAGCATTACATGTTTATGTGAAACATATTAGCAATAACATAGGGTCAATATCTCAAAATAACATACCAGGGACCAGGGATCCCCAAACTATTCAGCTCATCGCCTCCATATGAAGTGTCAGATTGTTCATCGACCCTTAAACATTTATGATATGAAACTATTTGAATACAAACTACAACAAATAGTACTATTACTAATAATACTAAGAATACTGCTACTATTACCGAGGTGTACTCAGTGGTTCTCTAACAAAGCTTGACGTGGGTGTACTCCCTGGCTCCCTAACAGAGAACTCAACCACCTCAAACTCTAAGTACAGGAAGTGAACAGGAATGCTACACACGATATATCCCCCCGGAAAGGGGAGGATGGCAAGTCAAATACACACAAAGTAAAACACGCTAATAAACAAAGCCAGTACCAACACACAGCTGATAGAGACACTAAGAAACCCTCTAACTGGTGGCTGACCATCCAAACCTAGCTGCTAGCCATCTCACCTTCAGAACAAGGGACTGGCATGGAGCTCTACAGATTGACTCGCGTGGAGCTCTACTGGTTTGAGACATCAAAAGATTAATTGACCCCAATTTACCCCCCAGATAGTTACTGGCCCCCTTTGGACCCCCATCCTTTATATTGACTCCTTGGGTAATCCTATCACCCATAGGGGGTCGGTATTGACCACTTTGGAGAACCATGCCCTAGATACACAAAAATGATGACCTAGTATGGACACATATACATTGTAAAGGTGAGAGAACTCAACAGGCATTGGCAGAAGTAAATCATGCAGAAGACAGGGACATCCAGGAACAGTCTAAGCAGGTTTGTCCGATACTTTTTTTCTGCATGGCAATAAACAAACACAGTTTCAATGCAGGAGGAGTTTGCACAGCAAGACTATAGTATAAAACAAACAAAACATCTGCTTGTCCAAGCCACTAACTAAATTCATGTCAGGTCCTGATTTACAGGGTGTCCCCAATGGGTTTCCAAAAACAAGCAGGCAGTACCTTTTTAGTGTTTTGTCAGAAGTCAGCCTCTTCACCCAGCAGCAGGCTCTTACAACAAAGAGGATGAGAGAGAGCCCTGAGCATCAGCCAGCAAACATGTAATGTTCAGAGATGGACTGAAGTGAAAAACAAAACAAGAACAAAGGTATCACAGTCTTTACACTTGCATTCTTTTTTTAAATATTTAATTTTTATTATTATAAATTGATAGACATTTACACAATAGATTGCCTGGGGGGAAAAATGAGTGTCCTAGGAGGGGCATTAGAGGAGAATTGTAAGGGCCCACCAATTGAAAATACAGTTTTGACCATATAGTTAGAGTGGTCCTTGTCAGTGGGGAGGTAGAGCTCACAAGCCCTCTATGTTCTGGTGGAATCCAATGCTCCGGATAGTTCCTGGAGATGAGCTTCCGCCAAGGATTGTTTGTGCATTCGTTCTAAGGTGGTTATCTTGTGAGTTAATTCCGTGATTTTGTGAGTGCGTACCTTTTTTTACGTGCGCCTAGTGCTATCAATTTCCCCCTTATCGTTGCCTTATGGGCTTCCCAGAGTATCCCCGGGGAGGTAGATTCCGTGTCGTTTTCTCTAAAATAAAGAGTGAGATCTTCTTTTAGAGCCGACTCAATATTAGGGTCGGCCAATAGCTGTTCGTTAAGTCTCCACCTATACAGAGGTCTATTCTCTCCAGGTCTCTCCAGGCAAATAGATATAGGGGCGTGGTCTGATATTGTGGCTGTTAATATAGTGGCATCTCGGAGAGAGTCCAAGTGTTTGTGTTCCATAAATATATAATCAATACGAGCGTACATGTTATGTACAGGAAGTGTGCTTTAAGATTAGAGATTTGTCTATATGTTACATGTGTTCGGCCAGATGAAGAATCTAAGGACGGGTCCATATGTATATTGAGGTCCCACCCAAAGATTCGTTATACCTGCCTGGAAATCCATCAGAGAGTTCAGTAATTGCTTTAGGTATGGTACCTGAGCTTGGTTTGGTCCATATACATTTGCCAGAGTATACACCTGCTGTCCTATCTCTCCCCGTATAAATATATATCTCCCAGCAGAGTCTGTTTTCATCTCGAGTAGATTAACTGGCAGGCGTCTATGGAGCCCAATGGCGACGCCGCTTTGTTTACTGGTTGGTGACATACTATAGTACCATATAGGATATTGTTGAGAGTACAATTTAACATGTGACGTGTGAGATATGTGTGTTTCTTGGAGGAACACTACATCTCCGTCCAACGTTTTCAATTCCCTATATAAGGCATGTCGTTTAGCCGGGGTATTGAGCCCGCGGACATTGTAGCTAATTAGTTTAATATCTGCAATTTAGGTTACGCCACATCCATCTCTCTCCCCATAGCCGCCTCTGCGGATCTCTGCACGACTACTAAGGTATATAGGGGTGGGTGGGGGGGAGAAATTCATAATAGTAATTAAATAATACAAATCAAAATAGTAAATAAACATGAACAGTATAGGGGGTCGAGAAGGTGGTCCCCCTTCTTGTTCTTCAGTGTTATTTGTCATAGAGACAGTACACTGAAGTAAAACTTTACATATACGGGTTCCCTTGGAACCATTCAAATACCTTATGGAGTGCGTGGCGGGATCATCTAGGGTGCCATCGGTCAAGCCAGATCTTAGGCAGCCATGGGCACCAAAGCCCCTGAATGCCTCCATAGCTATCCGAAGGGCAGTATTTACTGCCCTCCATTGTTGACTCTACAGCGGTAGTAGGGTTGGTAGCGCGTTGTTCCATCCTGGTAGCTTTGGTGGCTTGACCTGTAGAGCTTCACAAAAGGCCTCCAGCTCTTCCGGGAAGCGGAGGATCGATGTCTTGCCTTGTTTCCTGGCAATTAAGCATGCCGGGAATCCCCAGCGGTATTGGATGTCTTTAGAGCGCAGCAAGTCTAGCAGCGGCCGTAAAGCCCTGCGCCTTGTGAGAGTCTCCCTAGCCAGGTCAGAAAAGATTTGCAGGTGTACGCCATTAGCTTCTATCTGCGGTGTCTCCCACAGCTTCATCAGAATAATGTCTTTATCCGTATGGTAATGAAGTCGGCATATCACATCTCTGGGGGTTTCGGTTTGCATGCCCCGCAGGCGGGGTATTCTATATACCCTGTCAAATAGGAGAGGAGTGGTAGGGGTCCTGCCCATTATAGGGTTAAGAATGTCTCGCAGGGTGACCGCCAGGTCTACATCCGTTGTCGCCTCGGAGAGGCCTCTCACCCGCAGGTTGTTGCGGCGTCCCCGATTATCTTGCTCCTCCATGCGATATGCTAAGTCCCTCTGCATTCTGGCCGCAGATTGGAGATGGTTCTGCAGCGTTACTATAGCTGCGGCATGTCTGTCCAATCGGCTCTCTGTATCTTCCACTCTGCCGAGAAGTTGTGTGACCTCACCTCTAAGCGCCGAGATGTCAGCCTTCAAGGAGTCCTCGAGAGTGCGGAGCATGTCTGCTAGGTCCTGTCCCGTGGGGAGGCCACGCACCAGTTCGTCCAGCGACACTCCACTCCGGGACTCCCGCTCGTCTCCCGACTCCGATCGGAGGTAGGACAGCTCAGAGTCCGGTCTATGCTGGGATGAATGCAATGAGTTTGCGGCTTGTGAGCCGGTCTGATTCATGCCCTGCGACGTATTCAGGCTCATCCGGTCTGGTGCCATATACTTTTTAATGCCGGCGGCTGTGGTCTTAGTAGCCCCGCTTCGCATACTTTTCTTATTCGAGCTCATTTGTGAGCTGTAAGCTTGTGGTTTTCGTCCGAGTCCGGGTTGTCAGCGTTGCGGGTGATGTGCATGGAGCTCTAGCTAGACACGTCTGCACACCTCCATGTCCAAGACACGCCCCCGCCTTTACACTTGCATTCTTGATGTTGTCCCCTCGTATACTACTGCCCTAGGCACTGGCCCAAATGTGCAGTTATGGTAAATCCAGCCTGGACTACAGAATACTCATGTTTTATTGGTTGTTTTAGTTACTGTACATTCCACATTACTATTACTCTTTGCATTGCTTTACTGAACAATCCTCTGTCAGTGTACATTCCCCATAGGGCTGTGCAGCACTCTTCTTACACACATTTTCCCCACCTTCCCCCACTGCTTGCATCACACAACCTTTCCTCCAGCTATGTAAAGAAAATGAATTATGCAGAGTCTAGTTGAGTTTTATGCAAACAAGTGTCTCTTATGAATAGGATATACTGATCTGTGTGTTTGAAATAGGCATAGTAATGCAACAGCAGTAAACACTGATGAGCAGGCTGGAGGTGATGGAAGGAGATAGATGAGCTGGGTACCGTTGCTCACCCAGTGGACTACTAGGAAAGATTTTATGGAGTGGGAAGTCTGGACCAGGGTGGTATTAAGACAATTTGGTCCCATCTTGTTTATTTCTAAGCTCATTACCTACTTCAATGTTCTAGTTTGCTGCCATGAGGTTAAGGCAGACAGCCAATGTATGTAGCTGTTTGTCTCTGTATCTTATCTTCATTGTCTTTCTATTTCTAATTATCTTGCTCTTTACCTCTCTTTACCTCTCACCCTTCTCTGTTTCCTATTCTTGGCTCTCTTCAGCACCGAAGCATCTCTTTCTATGTTCTATTTATGTATTATTCTAGCTCCCTCTGCTCATTACTAATACATTTTCTAAAGCTTCACATCTCGCTAGAAATATTATTAGATTTCAAGCATCTGTGCTGATGCTTTGACAGCTAATAGTCAATTTCACCCAGAACAGCACCTCTTGCCATGTTCCATGTATCTCATCCTGAGACAAGACAGAAGCCAAATGGGTTAATTATGCAAATGCCACTGCATTCCATTGTTATTTGGCTACAAGCCACTTATAGCTGTGATAGAGGATTCAGCACTGGGTGTCAGAATAGACTGCAGACAACGAAGATTAGATGGGTTAATTGTTTTTCTGACATTATAGCATGTATGATACTGTACAGCTCAATGGTGATTAGTTCAGACTGAGTTCTGAGCTAACAGCTGAGGACATGTGATTAGTGGGTTAATTAGAGGTTCCCACTATGCATTATTAATACTGGGGAGTTGTATCATTATTAACTATTTATGGCCTAATGGACAGAATAGAAATCCTCTCTTTGTAAACCAAAAGCCAACAGACTTATACTGAAATTTAAGCTCAGAGTTACTTGTGAAAGCATTTTAGTGAAAAAGATTTTAAAAAGATGAAACTATTGTTGTTATAATGGGAATCTGGCACTGATCACAGAGACTTTGCCAGAGGATCTTGGAGGACTTGCGTTTTTGAAAAGCCAGACAGTCAGTATTTCTGCCTAAACAGTCTCCTGGACCTCCAAGCTCCTCTGCAACAGCAGACATTTAACTGATTAGTTGCAAGAGGAAGCCAGTTATATCATTACAGCAACAAGTGTTTTGCTGGATACTTTTTCATTGATTACGCTTACTAAATTTAAATAAATCTGTATTTAATTTTCAATATTTCAAAATAAATCTACTAGTAGATGTAAAATACCTTGAGGTACCTACACATACCGGCAGCATTCCCACTGACCTATCACTATGGTCGACCTCACTGGCCAGTGTGTGAAGCTGGCCATACACCTTAAGGTGCCCATACACTTTACAACCCTCGCAAGACTTTTGCATCGTGCAGTGTATGGGCACCTTTACAATTATCTGCAGATTTTCTGTGGTCAGATGGAAAAGGTGGTACAGATTCCTCCATCTACACTTAACTGTGTGGATGGAGTCATCTCCATCTGGGCCAAGCTTCAGTATCTTGTTAGTCTGGATCTCAAAATACCTGAACAGTCTGATTTGATTCAGGCATTGTTCAGGTGCTTTGAGAGCCAGCGGGGCCGACTAGCAAGATACTGAAGCTTGGCCCAGTGGGAGATTCCTCTATCCATGCAGTTTAGCGTGGATGGAGGAAACTGACCAGAGAAAATCTGCAGATTGTAAGGTGTATTGCCAGCTTTAGGCAGAGAGAGGACAAGATCCATTACACACAGGAAGCGTCAGAGCTTTACCTGGTCTGTCCGGCGAGGCATCGGGCATAGCAAAAACAATGGGGTCTGTTTCTGGTATGGGTAGGCATTCGTGGGTCTGCCTGCTAGTAGCATTATTATGTTTTTGTTAAGAGACAAAATCACTTGAAGGCTATCAGATGGTTGTATGGAAGTATCTTTTTGGCCAGTCTCTGCAGGTCACTTAGATAATCTCTGGTGAAAGAGAGGCTTATACAAGTAGCCATAAAAAAGGGATTACACATAACTCAGCCAGGTAAGAGTAAGCATCATTAAGCATCATACATGTGTGAGCATGCCTTGGTTAAGAATTTAAGTTGCCAGTAGTAGCTGCCTGCTTCCCGGCGCTTCCGGCTCCTCAGGCGCGCTGGTATGTCTGACGCTGCAGGTGGGCTGGGGCGGACCAAATGTATTGGATGCCGCAGGCGGGGAGGGGTGGCCACATTGTGCCCGACGCTGCAGGCTGAGAGGGCCAGGCCAAATGTGTCTGACACTGCGGGCACGGAGGGACGGCCCAAATGTATTGGATGCTGCAGGGAGGGGCAGGATAAATGTATCTGAGGCTGAAGGCTGAGAGGGGCAGGCCAAATGTGTCTGACACTTTGGGCAGGGAAGGGCAGGACAAATGTGTCTGACATATTCGGCTGCGCTAGCACAGCAGGTGGGAGCTCAGGACAGGGAGTCGGCTCGCGATCTACCTTATGGTAGTGTTAGATCGCGATCTACCTTATGGGGACCCTTGCTTTAAACACTTCCTCTAAGAGATGGTGGGCCACAAAAAGAGTGTGGGGAGAAAACAGGCATGTACAGGTCAAAGAGTTTTAAATAACCGCTCAACCATCACGTTGTCAAACAATTCATCCCCACACAGCTCCCTCCTCATGTATCACTTCCCCATCCCTTTAAGATTGTAAGCCCTCACGGGCAGGGCCCTCCTTACCATCTTGTCTTGATTTGTATTGTGATTGTAATGTCTTCCTTATATTGTAAAGCTCTGCACAAACTGTTGGCGCTATATAAATCCTGTATAATAATAATAATACGCACTGGTGGCCGGAAGGGTGAGTATCATGTGACTAGGGCACATGATTGCTACAAATGGGGTTGGCCATATTTAAGGAAACACATGGAGTTTGGAAATTATGCTACCAGCTGGCTTCTGTGGAGATCACAACAATATTCAAAAGCAAGGTAAAACACAATGGTGTAAGGGGTGCCCCCCTCTTCCCTTCTATGGCTTACTAACTACTTATGTAGATGCCTTTTGGCTTGGAGCAAATGTCCATTGGTAACCTAAACACACGCATGCACTAGGTGCGCGTGATTTTTACACAGCAAAACGTATTTATCAACCAAAAAGTCTCTAAAAGCATATTTCCACTAATGTCATATATGGAAAAATTTTAGACAAAAATGGTTAGCTCATGCATTTACATTCCTGCATTCATCAACGCAAGCAACACAATGTAGAGCTAATTTACACAACATCACCTTGCAATTCATGCAGGGCTTTGCACAACACACCTGCTGGGTGTGTACACACTACAAAGGTGTCTAGATTCCACCAATAGATCATGCTGGGAGGGAACACACTACAGAGGTGTATACTTGTTCGTGGCGTGTTTATAAGGTTAGTAAATCAACCCCATTGTGTCAGTATTTTAAGCTATGCTATATTGTTATATAATATGATATATTTAGGGATGTTCAGATACCAGTTCAGATATCAGTGCCGATACTTGGCATTTTCACGAGAACTACCAGGGTTGCAGAAGTTGCAGCTGGGACCTGGCTCTGGCACTCCACCACTGTCCTGAAATCATTATTGCAACCTGAAGATCCTTAGCTCCCAGTTTCCCCAGTCACTAGTCGAGGCTCGAGTGTAGGTGAAACAAACTCTGGTTTATTGAGAAACTGCACACACTTTTATACACCAAGTGATGAGATCAGAATATAATCCCATCACATCCACCCTCCCCTCCCTGACGATCGGTCTGCTCAACACCACAGGGCTTCCCCTGCTAACGAGCTCCAGACAGCCATAGCAGGAGCCTGGCCAGAATGTCATTGTTCTGAGCTCCCTCAGAGAACAATGGGAGATAACGAGGGATGGTGCTGATAGTCTTTCCATAACCAGGTTACTCAGTATAACGCACTCAAACATAACTCGACACCAATACACATTTAACTCATAAACTCATCACCATGTCGTCACATAGCTCCCCCAAGTTAAAGGATGGCAGACCCGGTGAGACCCTCTACGGGTCCACTTGGGGATGTCCATGATGTTACAGTCACCCTTCCAGTTCCGTTTGCCGAGATAGTCCATTCTCATTAGCATTGTGTTTCCAGAGCCGGGATTGTGAAATTGAATGGCTGTAAGGCCAGGTTCCACCGCAACAACTGTCCATGGGCCTCGGACATCCGCTTCAACCAAACAAAGGGGGGTCTCCAAAATCTTAGGTCCATAGTCGCTGGGAAGGAGGCTGGCTGTCAGGCCCCTCCAGGAGCCCAGGTCACAGTGGGTACTGTGACATTTCTCCCCTCCCAAAGGTAGACTAATTAGGTCCCCCAACTGGTCTGGACCTGCGTTTTTCGGGCAGCATATATCCACATGTTCCATCCACAGGACGTTCTGCCTCTGGGAAGATATGTCATCTGTGCCTTCCTGAAGAACATGCTGCCTCTCTCTCGAGAGAGGTAAAGCCAGAATCTTCTGGACACCAAAGCCACGTGCTGGTAGAGAGGCCAGCTTCCTGTTCTCCCATGATGGTTGGAACAGGCAACAGTGCGGGACATAGGCCAGTGGTGCTCTGCCCTGGTGTCAGCACTTCTGCTGGGGAATCCTCAGTTCTGGCTTGCTGTTGGGGCGGGAGGACAGCTTCCTCCTCTACCTGGATTCCAAACTGCTGCTGGGGAGGAAGGATGACCACCTCCTGTTGCTGTATCCCAATTTGTTGCTGGGGAGGGAGGTCGACCACCTCTCCCGGACTGCTGATCTGCCACTGGGGAGAGAGGTTGACTACCTCTTCTCCCTGGCACTCTGTTGCCAGCTCTTCAGCTGGGATCAGTAGTTCCTCTGCATCAGCCTGCTGTTGGGGAGAGGGGCTGCCTGCCCTGGCTCCCTGGAGCTCTGCTCTGATGCCAGATCTCCTGCTGGGTCTAGTAGTTCCACTTCATCGGCCTGCTGTTGGGGAGAGGGGCTGCCTGCCCCAGCTCCCTGGAACTCACTCTGCTGCTGGGGAGAGAGGTCGGCTACCTCTTCTCCCTGGAACTCACTCAGCCGCTGGGGAGAGAGACTGTCTGCCTCCTCTTCCTGGAACCCTGTTGCCAGCCCTTCAGCTGATAGTATACTATATAAATTAATTCAATAAGGGTAATGATGCTATTATCATGTATGCATTGCACAAGACAGGAGGAAAAAGGGCAATAAATATGGGAGTGTGATATTTCCATTTACATACAATCCTTCTCCAAACTCTAATCTTTAATGACCGATTTCCACAGTGGGTACAGGCATGACTCACAATCCACCCTATGATAATGGAGCATACACTACACAGCAGGTTCAGATTCAAACTTGTTATATACAGTTGGATGGTCCATGCTTACCCCCACTTGGGATCCTCATTCTCTGATGCATTTTCCCCACAAAAGACTTAATTATAGAGCTTCAATGATTACGATTAAGCCCCTTTTGGGTAAAACATGTCAGTTATAAGGATCCCAGGTGAGGCTAAGCGTTGACCATCCAAGAGAATAAAACAGATTTGATGCTGAACCTGGTGTGCAGCATTTGCTCCATAATAAACGGAAGATGTCTCTTCTTTTATTAGCTGTGATGAGAGAGCCACCTGTGTATGGCTAGCCCTTACAGACATCCTATCGCATAGGCTGCAGCTTTTTTTCACAGTTGTGCTATCAAATCTCGCACATGGACTAATGCATTTCTGCAAATGGAATACACCGCCCATTTCTTGTTGTGCACTTATGTTTCTGTGTGTCCACAGCCTGCATTTAAATCAGTAGCAAACAAAGTCATGCATGTGGATCCCTGGTCACAGTTCAGGACATTTGATTTTGCAGAATACAGAATCCTTTGTTTTGTGATATGACCTGCATTTACCCTTGAAGTGTGTGTGGCAGGAGAAGCCTAGACCCCAACCTTCTGCAGAGTATTTGTCTTATTATTCTGCCAGCATCATGACACTTCCAATTACAGTGATAGGATGCATACCTATCTTAATTAACATACTGAGCAATATCAATATTATTGTGTGCCTAGTACACATTTATAAGAAATCACAGGCGCTGAAATTCCTCCGCTTGCATTTCATTCTCTTATTACACAATATTCACATTTCTTCATCTCCAATGTAGAGTTAGGGCATATATCTTTTTGAATAATCAATTTAGGAAACATTCCTCTTTATATTAATACAGACAGATGCATGCCTGTAATGTTCAATTTTTAGCCATTGTAATTCCGGATGTCAGGATGCAAGCTTCTTGTTCAAACAAGCCACCTTATAACATGCTTATTTTTTGTCTGGCGAGCTTTGCATCCTTTTGAAGTGGTTGCTTAGGAACACCGCAGCAGAAAGATAAGCTAGTTTCTTAATTTAGGCAGTGAACGTAAGACTTAATATTTGATAGCACAAGAGGATCTTGAACTTAAACTGAATCTTTTATAAACAATCACCCTGTGCCTTTATTCCGAGGGCTGGGGGATGTGTTGATAAGGAGGCAGGTTCTGCTGACCTGAGCTGGGATGATGTGTGTGGTGGGGGTACATGAGTAATATGAGAATGACATCATCTTGTGAGAGTGGATCCTCCCCAGGGAGAAGGGGAAAGCAGGAGGAGGGGATGAGAGAGAGGAGCAATCACTCTGAAAGCTCTGGATGGATCCCAGCACACGGGATGCTGGCTGACTCCAAGTATGATCGCTTTCGCAATGACTCCATAACTTCTGTAGAGGAGCAGATACCTCTGGCAGCTGAAGCTATGAGTGGACAAGTGGCCCCAAATTCCTCATCCACCTCACCGTCACTGGGTCAGCCATTTGCTGAGTCGCAATGTCCAGAAGAACAGGATGTAGCTACCACCTTCTGCATGATGATACCCAGGATGGGGCAATGGAAATTCTCGAGTCCTGCAGCTTTCCTGAGCCGATCTCCTTCTGGAGCTAGCAAGGAGCTGTCCCTGGAGAAATCTGGGGCTTCTGGGGGACTGGGATCAGTGTTTGGTGCTTGCGATCCAGTTTGTTCCACACCTTGTACTCTGCAGGTGATAAACCGGTTGCGAGGGGGAGCATCAGGAGGAGGTAGAAAGACTTCCCGAACAGAGACATATAAACTGTCTGGAGAGGAATGGACCCGTAAAGGGAATTTTATCAATAAACCAGCTCAGGGTTGGCTTCATCCTGATGACCGGCTGCAGGGTCCTGGGGTGTCTTATATTGTGAGGGTAAGTCATGTTGTAAGAAGGGTCAAGTGAAACATGGGCAAACAATTAAAAAATGAAAGATGTTTGGGTGGGGCAGTCTTTCTATGAATAACATAGATGCAGTATTATACCAAAATGAATTACGGGTGGAAGCTAAAGAGCATATAATTTGCACTTGGTAAGTTAAACACAAGGTATTGCACAGGCAGGGGATTGCAGTAACAAATGCAAAAAAATAGGTTTCTGCTCAGAACAGCTGTCTGATAAATTAACCCCTTTCACCCTGGCTCATAACACTTTCAGTGATACACCCTGTCTTACCACAATGACGTGCATGCCTCTTTAACTAATGGCTCGGCGCAGTAAGAGCAGTGCGCAGGGTGTTCTGTCCTGTTACCCGATTGGCCATTTTCTCTTTCCTGGTGATGATTCGTAAAAGTGCTGATGCAATGTTTTTCTTCTTTGTTTTGCTGAGCACTGATTGGCTAATGACTTCTTTGTTTTGGAGCAGCTAAGGAAGGGCTGATGATACTGAAACCATATTACCTTCTAGAACAGTTGTTCTTAAACAGCCCTTGAAGGCCTTTAGTCAGTATTGCCAAATGAAGGGAGAATATCATTTTTATCCATGTGTTCAATGTTTTATTCAGGTTTTGGGTAATAATAAAACATATTAGATGCAGCAGTCTTGTATATGTGGAAAGCTAAGGACCAGCCTTACACCTTTTTGCAAAACCAATGCATACATTTAAACATGTAAGTGGAGCTGCTTATGTCGTTTCTTCAAGTTCCATATGGATGCAAATTTTGCATGGAGGCGCAAACTGTATGGCTATCTCATTTTAATATAGATAGCTAAGATTTGGATACACAGTATATATACATAAATAGAGAGAGAGAGAGAGAGAGAGAGATTTTCCCAAGGTAAGGGGATGTGTCAAGATTTTGCCAAGGGCTTATTACTCTCTTGCCTCAGTAGAGAATTAGGTTGACATTTCATGCTGGGCACACACCTTACAACCATCGCAAGACTTTTGTCTTGCGATGTTTGTAAAGTAATTAAAAAAACTTACGATCTGCCTATCTGGACAGGCAGATGGTACATGTTCGGCACTGCGGTCATCGGAAGCCCGCCCCTCAGGGGGGGCGGCTTGCGATCATCGCAAGTACGATCTACCTGTCCAAGATAGGCAGATCGTACGTTTTTTTAAGTACCTTACAACCATCGCAAGACAAAAGTCTTGCGATGGTTGTAAGGTGTGTGCCCAGCCTTCGTAAGTTTAAAGTCGTGCGACCTTACAGTAGTAGACGTCGCACTGCTTCCACACACCTTACGATAATTGTACGATCGCGAGATTTCCCGCGATTATCGTACGATTATCGCAAGGTGTGTGGGGACCTTAAACTGGAAACTGATCTAAAACATCCTTCCCCTAAATTTCTTCACCACTTCTGCTGTGTTTTCATGCAATCTTCAGTTTCTCTAAAGCAGGTCTGCATTATCTCCTGTCTTTCCCAGAGGTAATTGAGCAAGGAGTGGTTTCCTTCATCCATTCTGGACTGTTGCACATTTTGATTGTGAATCTGGTTCATTTAATTATAAGAAGCGAGGAAGAAGGAGGAAGGGCAAAAGAACAATGCATTAGCCAGACAATGCCTAAGGCATGCAAGAACGTCAACTGCATAAGAATAAATGTAGATGTTTGCATAAGGGAAATTGCGTCATTTAAAAATCTTGTACTTTCACTTTAATCATTGTATGCGCATCTATAATTAATTGACAGTTAATTGACATTGTGGGTCGTTTGCCAGCAGTATTCATCTTACAAAAAGCTTCCAACAGGTTGCATTAGGTCATCATTTCCATCTAGGTACATTACCATTTTCATCTTTGTACATTCTTACTCATAAGAAGCAGGTCAGGGCAGGTCCTCACATCCGAGTATTCTAGGTAATCACAGACATTGGCTGGTGTTTGGAGGGCCTGACTACCACGCTGTTGATATTTTCCACACTGCTGGCATAAATATGCACAACCACACTAGTCAAGCACTTTGCACTGGCCTAAATCAGTGGGGGAAAAAATCTATGCTGGCCTATAGGGTGGCCTATGTACAAGTGACTGTTTCCAGATCTGAATTCTGTCATGGATTTAACCTATATATAATCTGGCCTTCAAGGGTATATCAGGTACCTTCACATGCCTTCTCTATCTTTATTAGCTCCCCAAAGACCCACAACTTAGAAGACTAAAAAACAGTTAGGCTCCATGTCTGATTTTACCTGAGTGTAGGTTCTCACAGGTAAAAGAGGTGTACTTTTGAACTTGTCAGGCATTTCAAACTTTTAAAATGAAATTGCCTACCTGAGAGCAGGCACAGCAAGGTGCCCTCTATTAACTTTGTGAGCTAAAAAACTTTACCCTGTTCATTCCCATGACTCTAGTTTCACATTGTCATACAGGGCTTGACTTTCCTGACAAGTGCATAACTAAGCTGTGCTTACTAACTGTCCCACAGTTCTGTGAAAGTGCCTCTACCTAATACAGGATACAGCAGTGAAGTGGCAGTCAGCAGGAGGAACCAGTGGGAGCTGCGGGGAATCCAGCTGATCGACATTTAGTGTATTGGCAATGTTTGGGGCACAGACAGTAGTACAGGTCAGTAGTAGTACATGTACTGACTTCTTTTACAGGTGTGGCTTAAATTGTATCTAAACCCAAACACCCAAATGTAATTAATTGCAGCTTACCAGTCCTTACATGTGGTGGCTGCATTAGTTTTCTTTACTTTTAGGCTTTTTCCCCTTTTTTTCTTCACCTGGTGATCCAGACAGTAACACACTTCCTGTCATACGGTGGCTCTGCTCTATGGGGAAGCAACAAATCCACACTTGGACAGCAGCAACCTGTGGGTAGTGTTTGTTAGATGCACTAGAAGATTTAGATGGACTTGACTAACAATTTAAATCCAATCTCCATCTAACACCTTTGAAGCAGTTGCAGCAACGGTTTTTGTTTTATTTTACCTTTTGGGACAGAGGTTTTAAATAAATAAAAGCTGACCATTGTAATCAGCCCTGTCAGTGTTAAATGGCCTAAAAAGAAAACGAATGCAGTCAACATGTTGACGAGCTGGTAAACTGGAATATATTAAATTTTAGCTTTTGGGTTTAGATACACTTTCATTTAAATTATTAGCTATAGTGACAGGGTCACTTTACGCAACACATCTGTAGATTCATTGAATCTGACATTTTAACTAGGGATGCACCAATACTGTTTGTTCGGTATCGAGTACAAGTATCGATATTTTTTTTCAGTAGTCGCCGGTACCAAGTACCAATACCAGTGCCATGTGCCCCGAATTATCAGGAAGTCGGGCGGTGGATCATAACCCGTCGTACAGCTTCCTGATTGCCTGGTGAGCTGGTGTTCTATTGAAAGAACACCGGCTTCAATTGCTGAGACTGTCTGGCTTCCTGACCAATCAGGAATGGGTCATGGGGTGCCACCAGCATCCAGATTGGTCAGGAAGACTTTGAGACACCAAAAATATCTAATATCTAGTGGTCAAACTAAATTACTGTGGGTGAGAGCGTTGGAGAGGAGGTAAGTAAATCTTGCAGCACCTCATGGATATTTTAAGCTATAGTCCGCTTTGCCTTCATTTTTTCACAATTGTTAGCCAGCACGTGATGCTCTATGCAAGTGTCTATCTAAGTGTAGCCCTGCTGGTGGCCTTTTATGGGGCAGGATCTGCACTGTCCAGGCACTGTTGGTGACACCCAGTCCGAGCCTTGTCTCCCCTCTTACCACTGAACAGTATGGCTGGAGAAACTGGCAGAGAGAGAGGAGGACTGCTAATAGCCACAGTCATGGCCTTGGATAGATAACCTTGCCCACCTGACCCAAAACAGGAGGGAGAGAGCTCATGCTTTGGAGGAGAGAGCCAAGGGGTGCCAGGTACGGGCTGAGGGGAGAGACTTTGCTGCAAGACTATGTTGTCTGAAAGCCCAGGGGCAGACTGACACAAACTGCAGCAGACATAGCAGAGAGCCTGGAGAGACACTTGAATGAGCAGCAGAGTAAGCAGCAAGGAGAGAAAGTCTACAAGGTGGCAGAGCAGACTTAGCTGTCTGGGCTCCTGCTGTAAGTAAAGACCCTGGGAGAGAGTGGCATAGAAATATAGGCAGGGTCACAAAGAGTAAGGGAACAGGGATGAGAAGACCAGAGTGACAGCTGCTGTGCTCCTGCACCAAGCTGCAGAGAGGACTGAGAACTCCAGGTAGAGAGAAAAGGCCCCAGTTCTAGCTAACACCAGCTTGAGGGTGGAGCCCACCTCTGAAGGACTGATCACGACCTACATTTGTGGTGAGAGGCCGTTTGGCCACCAGCGTTTACAGTTGTAGCTTCCCCCTGACCCCCAGAGGCCTGAGGTGGACAAACGCAGGGAGTACTGACATTCCACTCTCAGGGGCAGATCCTTAGCCAGTGAAGGGACATCAAGTAGTAATCAAGAAGTTGGGCGCCAGTCCTTTTAGGTGCCTTTTTAAATGCTTTATTGAAGAACATCAAACTGGGAGAGAGGGTATAGGGCTTCAGACATCTATAGCATAAAAAGAATATAGACTTCAGACTCAGCAATCCCTTCAGACATCCACATAACAGAAATATAAGTAGAACAAGTTAACATTGGGCAATAGAGCAACAGCTAAACAGGGAAATGCATGAGCTCTTCCATGGGAGAGACATCAGACTTGATCCTGAGGATCCATAGACTTGATCCTGAGGTCCATATCAGTTCTTCGTACCTCTATCTGTCATAAGGCTTCTCTGGTTCTCCTCCCCAGACAATTCCAGACCCCTTCTGGGTCCACATGTGGCCTCCTCCAGGCATCCCACCCCCAGGCCAAGCTCGGGGGCAGACTAGATCTGAGCACATTGCAATCCTGAGTATTTATGCACTCCCCCATCATGCACAACTTGCCATGAAACTCCTAGTAATTGGCTCTTGAGTAATAAATACTCCTGATGTTCCCCCATTGGCTGCCCAACACCATAGCAGGGTCACACCTCACTGAGGCAGGTACAATCAGCAACAGAACACCTGGAATTAACCAGATAATAACCAAGTACAAATCAGCTAGACTGATTACAGTGCTAGCAAAGCTAAATTTTTAGTAGCCACTCCACTGGAGGTGGTAGGGACTACACAGTCATTTTGTTGCCAGTTGCCTTTGCCTACACCTTACTATGACTCAGCACTCCTGCAAGGTTTCCCGGGCTCCAATTCTGGCAGATTGTGTTTAGACCCTCCATTTGCCAGTAGCACAGTTAGGGCCCTAGGGATCTCAGATATGCTTGTGCCATTTCTTGAAATTATTTTTTAAGCTGTTCTGTTTCTGCCATATTGCTTTAACCCAGCTTTTTCTACAGTGCTTTTTTAGTCCCCATTCACACCAGGTGGATTGACATCCATTGTTCAACGGATGCCAATGCAAGGGCATCTGAAATCGAATGTGAATTGCGTTGATGTGCTCTGCCCTCCGCTGAATAAAAAAAGTTAATCGCAGCGGAAAAAAATGCAACACATGTTTAATGTGTGTCAACGCAACAAAGTGCACCCAATGAACCAATACCTTATATAGTTTAGTGTAAAAAAAAAGCAATGTAAAGCAACACAATGCACATCAACATAATATGCCAACACAAGTGAACTTACCAATGCAAACATTTTGGTATGAATGCACCCTAAATGCTACATACTTCTTTCCTGTACTGAAATTGTTTTTTTACTGCACACTGTGAGCTTCTCTCAAGTGAGATAGAGCCCACTTCATTTTCTGACTACAGGATATCCAGCATTATCTAACCCTTTTCCCCCCAGCTATTTTGTCCCTGTCTCTCCCTTTTGTTCATTGAATTTCAGTTTTCAATCATAGAAACTCAGCATCACATGAGGGTGTTACATAGGGCAGTCTATATTCAAATGCAGCCTGCCTTGGAAGCCTGCATCTTCAGACTGACATTCATCCATCAAGGTGTTTTGATATTTGCATAACTCCTTCCAAATGCCAGCCCGCTCCTTGCATTAGGGCTGAAGGCTCTTAAGAGGAGTACTAAGGCAGGGTGTTGAGATGTTTCCAGATAATTCATCAAAAAGATAATCTTAGCAGTAGTAAATGGACTGTTGGATTTTGGTATTCTATAGGTGCAATAGTACTTAATAAATGAAGTGTCACAGCTGGCCTGTGGGAATATCTAAACAAGAGGAGCAAATAAATAACCCCAGAGGAGTGACTTTCTCCCTCCATGTCCATGTGTGCACTGTTGATATATGGCATATTCAGTTTGAAAGAGGCATTCTAAAAGAGAACAGCTTCTCCACATTATGTTCAATTGCAACCCTACAGATACAGGCTAATCTAGGATACAGGCTTGTGTAGACAGAGCAAGACAAGACAAGTCCTGATCCTGAATCCCAGTCCTGACTTGATCTTGAAGCCCTCTTGCCTTGGATCTTTAATCTTATACCTGTCTGTTTCTTGTATCCTGTATTTATCTCTTATTAGTTCTTGTCTTGTATTTGTTTCCTGTTCCTGTCTTATAAATTTCTTTTTGTTTGTCTTGTACCTTGACATCAGTCAGTACTTCCCCTTGTTCCTGGGGGTCAGCCTGTGGCATCACCTGATCAGAACATATAGTTTAAGTCCTGGGGTCACCTAGGTACCAGTAGGCGTACTTGCCTTATGGGAACTGCTATAGGTGAAACAACTCATCACTATTTGCTCTGACAGGGTGTGTCCACAGCTGGTCCTGACATTATTATCAAGCCAACCAAAAAAGTATACTGAATGAAGAATTGCACAGGTCATGACACTATATTGGCCTGCTGATTTAAGGTGGCCATACACTTTACAACCATCGCAAGACCTAAGTCTTGCGATGGTTGTAAAGTAATTTAAAAAAATGTACGATCTGCCCATCTTGGACAGGCAGATCGTACTCTCGATCATCGCAACCCCGCCCCCCTGAGGGGCGGCTTTCCGATGACTGCAATGCTGAACGGGCAGTGTGCGTGTGCGCATACCGGCCCGTTCGGCATTTGTCTCCCGAGCACCGTTCAAACCAGCCGAAAATCCTTAGACAAAAGACGTGCGACCGTACAGTACAAACGGTCGCACGTCTTCGTTCACACTGCTCGATTCTCGTACGATCGCGGGATTTCCCGCGATTCTCGTACGAGAATCGAGCAGTGTATGGGCACCTTTACACATGCATGTCTTATTGTCAGAGCTACCTTCCCTGTGATCCTAACTTGTCTGATCACTTTCTCCCATAAGTATGGTTTTGCAGGATTGTCCAAGGTCTCCTGATCCATTTTCTTTTACAGGGTTTTTTCAGGTGATGGTTTCAGGCGTGCTGTGCTCCTCACTCATTGCCACCACCATGAGACAATGATGTTCTTTGGCATCATTGTCTCATATATCTTTTTAAGAGCTGGTCACCTCTCTCCTTACCTTGTAAAGTAGTAATTCAGCTTTCTTTGCTGTGAAAATAGTTTTTGACCAATGCTGTAAGTGACATAAAAAAGCAAAATCTTTTCCCATCTTCACTTTCGTATATTTTTGAACCTTCAGGAGCAGGGTGAGCAAGGTGAACGTACAGTGGGATTTAGCCTTGATGTTCTTTGGGATCCTTTCAGTGCTAATCCTAAAATGATGCAACCTAAAATAATATTTTCACCTTACCTCCTAGACATGGTTGTCCACTATCCCTTATACAAAGATACATTCCTAGGCAAGGCATATCTCTCCTTCGGTGTCTGTCTTACTAAGTGAAACCACAGAACGTTGGTATCTTGCGATGGTTGTAAAGTAATTTAAAAAAATGTACGATCTGCCCATCTTGGACAGGCAGATCGTACTCTCGATCATCGCAACCCCGCCCCCCTGAGGGGCGGCTTTCCGATGACTGCAATGCTGAACGGGCAGTGTGCGTGTGCGCATACCGGCCCGTTCGGCATTTGTCTCCCGAGCACCGTTCAAACCAGCCGAAAATCCTTAGACAAAAGACGTGCGACCGTACAGTACAAACGGTCGCACGTCTTCGTTCACACTGCTCGATTCTCGTACGATCGCGGGATTTCCCGCGATTCTCGTACGAGAATCGAGCAGTGTATGGGCACCTTTACACATGCATGTCTTATTGTCAGAGCTACCTTCCCTGTGATCCTAACTTGTCTGATCACTTTCTCCCATAAGTATGGTTTTGCAGGATTGTCCAAGGTCTCCTGATCCATTTTCTTTTACAGGGTTTTTTCAGGTGATGGTTTCAGGCGTGCTGTGCTCCTCACTCATTGCCACCACCATGAGACAATGATGTTCTTTGGCATCATTGTCTCATATATCTTTTTAAGAGCTGGTCACCTCTCTCCTTACCTTGTAAAGTAGTAATTCAGCTTTCTTTGCTGTGAAAATAGTTTTTGACCAATGCTGTAAGTGACATAAAAAAGCAAAATCTTTTCCCATCTTCACTTTCGTATATTTTTGAACCTTCAGGAGCAGGGTGAGCAAGGTGAACGTACAGTGGGATTTAGCCTTGATGTTCTTTGGGATCCTTTCAGTGCTAATCCTAAAATGATGCAACCTAAAATAATATTTTCACCTTACCTCCTAGACATGGTTGTCCACTATCCCTTATACAAAGATACATTCCTAGGCAAGGCATATCTCTCCTTCGGTGTCTGTCTTACTAAGTGAAACCACAGAACGTTGGTATCTGAATTTTTCTCCTTATAACCAACAGTGTCTTGGCAAGCGTGGAAAGTAAAAATAGCTCCTCTATATCACAAATGTCAGTTTAAATCAGCAATCCCATGCCACAGCACGGCTGAGGAGAGCATTGGCAACTGGCAACAAATATTTTATTAAGAAGAAGACAAGGAATAGTTATCAGTGCAGTTTAATAGAGGTTTGGGAATAAAGACTAACACACTAATTATATCCACACCTGTTTTTCTAGAAAAAGCTGTAATTGCTCGACCATCTGCCTGAGTCTACAATGCGTGATCCAGCTCACAGCTATAGCAAGTTAGAAGCCCCCTACCCTGGCCACAGCACAAAGCAGATTGAAGCTGTGGGGAGGGTTCTGAGCATGATGTTATCTGATTTTATGCAGATCATTCAAGGGAATAAAGTAGCCAGTGAGAGCTCATCAGTGACACTAGAGCAACGCTAAGCAATACTAAAGGAATTAATTTTAAAACACTTTTGCTAGATGGAACTCTTGCTTTCTATACCTTTTAAAACTCAGACCTGAAATCACTGGCATAATTGCTAGAAATTACTTAAGACTATTGGCAAATGTGCCAAGTTTATAATTTCTCATTTAAAGTAATGTATATGTCAAGGCCGTCTATATCTTGTCGGTGTTACTGCTTTCTGACATTGTATGTTTTCTCAATCTGTCTTTACATTTCAGTACATGGGCTGCATTGAAGTTCTTCGTTCCATGAGATCTCTGGACTTTAACACACGAACCCAAGTGACAAGGTGAGTGGAAGACCTTGAGCAAACATGTATGACATACAGTATAGATACAGGTTTTCAGTATAGGTTGCTATATACATATACTCCCCCAATATATATATATATATTTAAAAAAATGAGAATTGGAGGTCTCCAACTAAAGAGAATACAACAATCTAATACTTATTGTAAAATTGCTATTACTAGTCTAGTGTATAAATCAACAAATAAACCCATCCCAAAATGAACGATGAACCATTGACTGCACACAAAAGTAAACTGATGCCCATTGTCTTTTTCTGCAACAGAGAGGCCATCAACAGATTATATGAAGCTGTCCCAGGAGTCAGGGGAACCTGGAAAAAAAAGGTGAGGAAGATGACTAAATCTTATGTATATTCTATATACCAGAACTACTGTATGTAATATTCTGCATCTACATAAACTATATATTCAATATATCTAACCAGGTTGGCCTCTGCATTTCAAAGGTGTTGATAGATCTAAAGGACTTTGTTCAGCCAGATTATAAAGTATGTGGTGAGCTTTATGCAGAGTTTGGTTAAATAAACTATGATCAGAATGCATCGAGTGAACAAAGGGTACGGGATGTATCCCTCTACATACATTCCAGCCACAGTACTACAACTTGTTATTCATCATAGTTTGATGTTTTTTTTAGACTCCCAATAAAGCCTTATCAACTATCTTGGGTCGAAGTAATCTTCGTTTTGCAGGAATCAGTATCGCTGTAAATATATCCATTGAAGGACTCAATCTCAGTATCCCAACCACTCGACAAGTAAGTATAATCCAAAATGTATTTCAGCACATTCTTTATAAGCAAACTGTAATTCATTATTAATATCCAGAGTCCAGTTCATTTTACCATTACATTTGCAATGTGCCTTTTTGTTTTTTGCAATGTCGCCATACATAGATTCATCACTTATCTTATTGGTCTTGCTTTATGCTATTTAATCAGCTCTTTCTTCTGGCATTCTAAACCTATTCCTTCTCATGCCTGAAAGCACAGATCTACAAAGCTAACCTCAAAGAACAAGTAATATTGCCTTGTAGTAACTGAGATGTACAAAATGGCTGCAATACTTAGACGTTGTATTTTATGTGCAGATAATCGCAAATCATCACATGCAAGCCATTTCCTTTGCATCAGGAGGTGATGTGGTAAGACTTAAAAATCTTTTTACCATTCCTGGGTTAGAATGTGAATGGGGTCAATGACACTTTTCTGTTCTCTAACAGGACACAACAGACTATGTAGCATATGTGGCCAAGGACCCAATAAACCAGAGAGGTAATAAATTATATTTTCTGTACTATGTCTTAGCTTAAGGCGCCTATGTCTTATGCATCAATGAAAACTTTTACAAGAGCTAGCTTTGATTCCATTACAGAGATTTGTCTGCTGAACTTATAAAACATAATTTGAAATAATATTACATGCAAGTCATTTTCCACACATAGGGGTGGATTTACTGAAGGTAAATAGGCTGTTGACTTTGCAAGGGAATTTACACTTTGGTGGGAATTTTCCCTTAGCTTAATGAATAAAGTGAAGCTCTGCTGACTTCTGTTATACAATTATGTGCAAGCAAAAATACTCTTTTTCCATGCACGTGATCGGGTATTCTTTGCAAAGTGAATATTCACCACATTCAACATGCTAAGGGAAATTTCCCTTACAAAGTAAACAGCCTATTTGACTTAACCTTCATGAGGGTCTGGTATAGATTTTAAGGGGAATCCCATGCAAAAGAAACAAATAAAACAGCATTGGGTCTCTCCAAAATCCATACCATACCCTTATCCAGACATGCAGCATGGCAGGTCAGGAAATGAGGGAGGAGCAGGTGTGCACACACTTCCTTAACCATAACAGACCACAGGCCCTCCACATTATGAGGGTACCTTGCCAGGGGAAAGGAGGGTGGCAAAGCCTTTCCCACCATGGCAAGGCTGATGAGAGCAAGGGTCTTATCCCCACATTTGGTCCTCAAGAGGGTGTGGGAGTCTAAGATAAAGGGGCCCCCAGATATCCACCCCCTCATGTGAATGGGTAAGGGGTAGTACCCCTGGTTACTCATTCACAAATTAAATGGTAAATAAATACAAACACCTTAGAAAAATACCTTTTATATTAAAAAAAAAACCAATAATGTCCCATGGTCACATTCTCCAGCGTTAAAGATCCATAATCAATCATGATAAACACAGCCCTGAAGACCTGCCAAAAAGAGTGAGGACTGCACACATAGTTCTGCTCCAGTTGTTCGCTTGCTGCAAATGACATTTCCCTGGAGTTGCTGGAATGTAAACAACAGCTCCGGGGAACCTGGCTGACGTCTTTGACCAATATTGTACTGTATAGACAATATTTAGCAGTTCACTAAACAGACTTTGGAGGCCTCAAAGTTATCTGAATGATAGCTTATACTATTTCTAATTTTGTCTTGTAATAGAATGGAGACATTCTTCAACTTATAACACATCCATGTAGTAAAGTTGAAGCTCCCAGCATCAAGAATATTCACCATCACTTAGTGACCATCAACCATCTGAAAATACCAGTATTGCCAAATAGACCTGCTGTGATGCTCAGTAATAGATGAATTACTGTGTTAAAGATGTTTAAGTTGCTTTCTGCTCTGCAGACTTATAAAAACATGTATGTGGGTGAGTGTATCAATATATAGTATTTTTTGTAAAATACTATTTTCCCATAGCCTGAAGGGACTTAGACAAGGAGGAACCAGAGGGCCAGTGACTGAGTCACCAGCTGAGCCTCACTATCTTAGATAATATGTTTCATAAGTATGCTGTGTAAGCGCACATCTGTATAACACATGCATATTTATAATAGCATTGTATGATGACCCTTTTCTAACTGAACATGCTTAAAGTTTAATTAGAGCAATGGTCGAGTAAGTCCCTATATCATTAAAAGAGAATGATGGCCAAACCTTTTTTGGGCTTTAGTTCTCTTTTGGGTCACAGGAGTACATTTACTAATGTACTTCTGTGACCCAAAGTCAGCATATAGCAGGCCACTGTCCGCTATATGCTGACAGCGCAGTTGCAGCTGGGAAAAATCTTTACAATATTGTCGGGATCTACCCCGTTACCTGATTAACAGCTTGTTCTGCCACTCCAGAGGCAGAGCCAACTGTGCTCATCCGCTCCCCTGTCTGTCCCTCGAATGAGTGCTGGAGGAATAGAGAGGGGAGGGGGAAATCCATGCAGGGAGGAATGACTGACAGTTACCGCTTTCTGCAGGGAGAAAGCTGGTTTGTGAACAGCTCAGCTCTTTTATAGAGCGGGCATGTCGGCTCTTAGTATTGGGAGCAGTACATTTTACTCTCCCAATAATTCTCTTTTAAAGAAATAAAAATTATAGTTAATGTGCAACTCTAGGCAAAACTTTATTCTCTAGTTACTACCAGGTTACTACCTGTCTTGATGGCCGTTGTTCAGGGGAAATCTTAAACGTTATAGTTGTCTCCAGAGTAGGAATAGGGGAGAAATTTGCCAGTCTTAAGTTGCCAATTTGAGTGACAACTGACAAAGATGGGATTTAACATAAATTTCCCTTTACTCTCTGTTATATGACATTATATAAGGTGAATTAATCCAAATGGGGCCACAAGATAATAACTGACAGAGGTTCTATCCCTTTCCCATTCTATCCCAAAATAGGAAAAAAAAGTTTTGTTTAGAGTTACACTTTAGGAAAATAGTTGCAGGCTAATATCAACATACACTGAGTGGCCAGATTATTATGACCACCCCATCAGTACTTAGTTGGGCCACGAGATAACTGCATGAGATGACTTCGTCGGGTCGCCTTGTGGCTCCACGAGATGTTGAAAGGTGATGCAAGGAATCTGACACTGCACCTTTGCCCATCTGTTGTCTTGTACCAGCTTTGCCACTCTCCGTTACATTGACTAGTCGCTGACGTCCACAATTCGCACGTTCAGACACAGATTTTACAGTCCAGTCTTTAAACACTTTAACAATGAACCCCTCTTGAACATTTAACGAATTCTGCTGTTTTGCTGATACTCGCTCCATGGCTCGCGCCAACAATCATCCCACGTTCACAGGCTGTTAAATCACGTTGTTTACCCATATCTTCAGAGAAAAATCACTTCTACTGTCGTGGTAAACAACCTGCTTCCCTATTTATAATGGTCTGGCCCTCTAGCAACTTCAGCGCAAAATTATAGCTAATTACAGCTAATTTGCCTACAAACATCAGGTGGTCATAATAAACTGGCCACAGTGTATAACATATAGGCTAAGCAGTAGCATCTCCGGTTTATGGAAAATAGAACAGATAGCAGCTGTCATTACTACCTAATATAATGCTGAGCAAACGTTGTCTTGGTTGTGGTGGGTAGGACACCTAGGATTTTGGGAAGATCCCTGTATCATGTCTGGCTAACTTCTAGTGTTATTACCATTTGGTTCAAAAAACTGTTTCATAATATCCCAAAGCAGCCAATAATGAAAATCTGCCTCTTTAGTGTTGTAGGATGAACACTCTCATCCTGATGCCAGAACACCATCTTCTACTCATTAATATTTATGGCCATTCAGCAACTGTTCCATACATTGAGATTAAACAGCACATACAGATGAAGATGTACAGCATACATTGAGACAATAAAAGGAACCTCTTGTATATCTGTCCTGTTAATTCCATACTGTACCATTGAGTATGCATGAAAAGTCATCCTATATGAAAAAACCTATCACTAAAATTTCATATACAGTATTCTTTAACATGTTAATGTATTTTCAAAAGTAAATATGTTTTTATATCAGCTGCTTTCATGGAAATAAAACTTAGTGATCCTGCTTTGAAGATCTTGTTCTGCCACTTCCTGTTCTTAGGTGATAGCGCTCTGTCCCTATCTCCTAATTGTGCTCCAGCATTGTTACCTGTGTTTCTGGTGGAGCAGCGGCCTGCTGATGCTCAGCGCATTGAAATGGTCCGCCATTGTTATTTTCATGAAGCCCACCTTGAGACATTTTTTGCAATTGTTGTATGCATGCAGACAGGAAGTGTATGAAAGGGGCTTTAGGAAAAAAAAGGTGAAAGTATTTTCTACAAAGTACATATCATGGCAATTGTTTATATTATCAGTTCTTAAGAAACTAACAGGGTTATTCACAAAAGAATGAAGGGTTTGGAGAAGACAGGAGAAGTGAACAATCTAGGCCAAAATAGCTGATTTGGAAACATTGTCCACTTCAGCTCACTTTCCAGTTCAGCTATGTTGTCCTAGATTGTTCACTTCTCCTGCCTTCTCTAAACTCTTCACCCTTTTGTGAATAGCCCTGTACATGTCCTTCAGTTAGGGTTTGTATCTATTGGAAATACTAATTAACATTTTGTCATTCTAGTCTGCTTAAAGATATACAAAGAAAAAATATTTCTAGCTGTGATTTTGCAATGATCTGTTAGCTTAGTTTTTGCCCTCATGCCATTGTCAGAGTCCTGCTCTTCTTCCACTACTGTCCATGCATCCCCTTTAAATAAGGCCTGCAGACGAGCAGAAAAGAGGTTTTTTTGCTTCAAGGTGTTTAAGGCTCTCAAGACTGCAGAAAATTAGATTTTTTTGTTGTAGCTTACCTTACCTGTTTCTAGTAAAAACCTAATTTTAATTCTGGGTAGAGCAATTCCTGAATAGATTAGGGTTTACACAGCCTCCTGTGTCTGTTACAGATAATGCAAAGTCCTCTTCTTTGTATACTCCTTTGGGTCCTAGTATAAAGTATGAGTAAAGGCCCCATGATATATTCTTATTTCTTAATAGCAATTACTGTTCACATAACAAATGTGAGCTTAAAAGCCATTTCTAGCAGCATAATGGTGCTTTCGCTGGTCTAGCAGGAGGGGAAAGAGACAATCGCCAAGGGCCATGTTTCTGATACTTGCTGCTAACAGTATCTGTTCCTGTTGTTGCTACACCACTGTGATCTGCACATAAAAAGGCCAAAAATATAAATCATTCTTCAGTGCTGCATATAGGCAGACTGATAAATCAATACAGTTGTGAATAAAAGTTTCTAAACTTTTATGAAGCTCATGCCTAATTTGACAAACAACAAAACACACAATTGGTGGAAAGGCTTGCTGTACAATCCTAAAATAGCTGACAGCTGAAGAGCTGAAGGCATCTGTTGAGCACGATAATATCTATTTTCATCAATCTCCTATGAGAAAACCCCTATTAAAAGGGATTTCAGGGGATGTTAGAAAGGGGGGACTTTGAAAGCTTATGTAATTGTAAATTACTGCAAAAGGATTTGTAAACACGTTTGCCTCCATCAGTAAGATTGCTTACTAATTGCAGAAATTTAGGAGCACTTTTACAAGTGAGTGTCCTATAAAGAAGTGAAAAACAATGCAAAGACACCAGTTTAAAAACATAAACCCCCCATCATGAGCTCCATTATGAGCATTACAACAAAAACACTGAACATGTGCTCTTGAGAAGAAAACACAAGAAAATAGGGATTATATCAGATTTACTAAAGAGAACCTTCTCATAACTTAAAAAGAACATTACATATCAACACCAAATCCTTACAAGTATACGACATCCTGCTGCTGCAGGTCTAAGAGCTTGAATGAATTGAGGGATTAATAATTAAGTTATATCATACAATTATAAAGCATAATATTGGGAATAATTAAGATTTAAAACTGAAGAAAGTTGGGTCTTGCAGCATAAAAAGCATCCAAAAACATACGACCATCCATAAAGGAGGCTCTCTGAGATAAACAAGTCAAACATCTTCAGGGTTAGGATTAAAAAATCCTGACCACTGTGCAGGTCTAACCAGCAGGTATGGATAATGATTGATTGATTGATTAAGGTTATTGCCAATAAGGGAGGTTCAACAAGGTAGCTAAGGATTCACATACTTTTCCATTGGTAACCTTGATTGTTCAAACAAAGTGTTTAGCAATGCCATGGCAATGTAAATTAGGAGTGTTTGTTAGATAAGATTGTAAGATGATGTTTAGATCATATTTTAGAAGCCATTAATGGGAAAACCTGAAAATGCATTTCTCCTACAGTAACTGTAACAAGATAGTTAGCTAGACAGACGGACAGGCAATGAAATGACACAAAAGACATGAATATAAAAGAAAAAAGCACGGGTTATGTAAATATAAAGAAGAGAGGGTAAAAATAATGGTATTTCAGTTATTCTGCTCAACTGATATGGTCTGATACTGATAATGGTTAACATTAAAAAGTCTGTCCATTATTCCTTTCCTTCTTTCACTCTTCAAACCATTTGTGGATTTCATCCTTGTGTTAATGTGTGTTTTTGTCTCTTGCTATACCCCTCGCTGTCCTACTTTGAACCATCCTTGTCTTCCCATCTGTCCCCTGGTGTCCCTAAATCATCCGCAGCCTGTCACATTCTGGAGTGCTGTGATGGGTTGGCCCAAAGTGTGATCAGCACTGTAGGACAAGCCTTTGAGTTGAGGTTCAAACAGTTCCTGCACAGCCCCCCCAAAGTGGCAGCACCCCCTGACAGGTATGCTGAGAACAAAGCTTAACCCACACACTGTTGTTAATGTTAGCCTTTAAACCAAACATTGTTGTGAATTGAAAAAATGTAATAAATTCTTACTCCGCACATCATGTTGGTGGTATGCACATACCAGAGGTATAAGAGAGGAGATTAAAAACAAATATTTAGAAATTAGGTAAGACTGTTTTTACAAGAATGTCCTCTCTTAATGCCTATTATTGCTTGGATTATTTGTGGCTGATTTATAAAAAAGTACACCAAAGGACACATCTGTGTTCCCCAAAGCAGTCAGATTCCATCTGTTATTTTTCTAGATAGAGTAAGAAATAAAGGAGGTGTTGGCAGGTAGCCTCTGTTCTCCTCCATTCTTAGCATACTATTCCCACAGTAATGCTAAGAAACTACAATTACACATGGAGACATAAATCCTCATTTGACAATTGAGCATGCACATCATTTTTTGCTTTGCCTTAAATTTTTATCAAACTATTTGTTTTATCCCCCTGATCATGCAAACCAAATATTTATGTCTGTATGCAATTTTTGTTTACTCACATCTTTGCTATGTTTTTTTTCCAACAGGGTGGTTATTGGGAGTGAAGAGCTTACATGGGGTGCTGAGGATGATCACAACTCAGAGCACAACTATTACAACAGCATCCCAGGCAAAGAGCCCCCTCTTGGAGGGGTACATGACTGCAGGGTGAGAGATCCAAGTACAATAAACCATCTCAACCAGGTGATTGCCAACGGGCAGTGGACACAGGTAGGACACCATCAGGTTCCTGGTGCCAGTAATGCTTGTGTGGGGCTGGTTGTATTCAGTACCAACGCTTGCAACACTGATAAAGTAAATCTGGGATTTCAGGGGTTAAAGCTAGAAGTTAGGCGGTAGGCTACATTCACACCTATAGTTTAGGTGCTTTTAGGGATACTTGCCATTTGCTGCAGCATGAATCCCAAATCTGCTGTTCACAAGCGTCAGCGTCACCCATTCAAGTAAATGATGGGGCGACAGCGGCCGCATTTGAAAGCATCAATCGTGCGTCCAGGGATAGTAATCGATTCATAACCGCATGTAATTGTGTCACATACAATTACATGCAGTGTGCCAGTGTTCTGCAACTTTCAGATGCAGCCTGTGTCACCCAATAATTAACTTGAACAAGTGACAGCTGCCACTTGTAAATGGCAGATTTAGCAGGAATCTCTAAAAGTTTTATGTAGCCTTCAGTTAGGCTTATCAGTGAGGCTGGATTCACACCACGTGCATTGTGTTTAGCATGTATTGATGCATGTTGAACACTTGATTTGGTGCACGTTGGCATGCTTTTTTTTAACATGTTGCATTGTGTTAATGTATGTTTTTTCCACAGCAGAAGACAAAACACATTATTTATTTTTCCATAAACACGTGGTACAGCACACTAAGACGCATTGTAGTGCATTTGCAGCACGCTGTGTTTATATAAATACAACATGTTCTATTTGCAGCATGTTGGCTTAAGCTGGTCCTTTGGAAACAATAGATTTTAGCTTGTCATTGTGTTCGGCCTGCGTTAAGCAACACAGCCCAAGAGACGTGAAGTGACCCTTTGCGGGTTACAATTAGGGTTAGGATTCTAGGGGCTAAATGTTAGGTTAAATTTAAGGGTTAAGTGTTAGGGCTAAATGTTCAAATCTTGTAAGGCTACAGTTAGGTTAGTTGAAGTTAAGTGATAGCATCAGGTGAACTGGTATTGATTAAGCTTGAGGTTTAGATTAAATGTTAGATAGAGGGTACCAGTTATTGCATTATTTTAGCAGTCACATTAGGCTTTAGGACTCAGGTAAACAATGATAACTTTTAAGTGTGTAGACACTTTTATGTATACTGGCTAATGTGCACACACCACAAGTGGCTCAACCTGGACATGATAAGTCGCAAAAACTTTCATAGTTATGCATTTTGCCACGTTATAATATAAACCACTTTCAATTCACATTTGTAGGTGGGATCTCCTGCCAGAAGGCCACCAGTATCACATTCAGGATCCCAATGGGAGCTGGAAGATCAGGGTAAGTATAATATAGATCTCTAGCTTCAAAGTAAACCCGTGGCCAAACTAATTATGGTTACTTAACAAGCATGAAAATACACTTCAAACAAACACTCCATGATTTCAAATTGTGCAGGCACAACCAGAGGCGTATCTACAAAAAATTGCACTCCTGGCATCCTGCTCAGCTCGTGGCATTCTGTCATGTGACTGGTTGCCAGGAGATGGGCGGGAAACCGGCCAGATCGTCCCAGGTTGCTAAGAGCTGGGTGAGGATAAGTGTAAGGGCCATACATATTTAAAGATACAGGGCAACCATGCAATTTTTAACTAGCCTTTGTAGCAAGGTGCACATGGAAGGGCTTACAACACTACAAAACACAGAAACAGCACACTTACCAGCTAGTCTGCTACAAAACATATTTGCCCTGTCTAACAGTATGCGTTGAAAACAGAGGTTTTAGTTGCACAACTTTTTGCAAAAAATATGTGGAAGCCACACTGCCTCGTCAAGGCTCCTCTGTGTAGTGTGGTCCTAACTCTAATTTTTGTGAGTCTCCATATTGGAGCATATTTAAGCAGTTAATAAATTGGATGCAGGTATGACTGGAAAGAGCCCACTCCTCCTTAAAAGTACAGGGATGCACTGGAGGCCCAGCAATCCAAAATGCCTGCTGGGGCCCCCAGTGCGTCCCCCACACCAAATACAGCCAAGCTAAAGATACATGGCAACCACATAATTTATAACTAGCTTTTGTAGCAAGGTGCACATACACATCTCCCCGTCCGGCTCTTAGCAACCTGGGACACTCTGGCCGGCGTCATGCCCAGCTACCAGCAACCAGTGACATCACTGGTTGCAAGGAGCTGGGCAGGACGACGGCCAGAGTATCCCCCCGCATACACATCTCATCACCTGCTCTGGCTGCTAAGAGCCAGGTGGAGAGATGTGTGTATGGGAGAGTGGTGGGGAAAGAAAAAAAGTCAGCTGTTTCTGTGGGCCAGCAAAAATTCAAGTGGTGCCCAAGGCATGTGTCATACCCTGTATATGCTGCTGGGCACAACAGCAGTTATTCAATCTGCAGTCAAAGCAAGCTCACTCTTCACTCAATCTCCTTCCCATTTGTGATGCTTATAGTCTCCCTGCAATCTACCGTCCTGACAGGCTGTAGAATATAAATAACACCTGTCAAGGGAGCACTTTCATCTGCTCTGACTGAGTGTTTACTAAAATAGCCTGTTATCAACTTATAAATTGCTGCATTTTCCATTTTCAAAAATTATATGTTACTCACTTGTGATGTGCAAGTGAACTTGCTAGAAAATTTGACTGCTGCAGAAAGAGTCAATTCCCTAGGAAGAGCCCCATACCTCATTGCATGTAATAGCTCTCTCCTCTTCTAGAAGTGCCTATTTACTCTCTGGCTGTACTGGCCCAGCTCCTCCACCTCTTACCTCCTCACATAACCTTTAATGTAGCTGCTGGGGGAGTGAAGGGAAACACTATAGAGTAGGAGTTCTTACGCTTTCTAATCGAAGGACCCAAAGACAATGTCAACAAAGCCATACAAAGACAAATAACAGTGGCTGTATACAGTAAACTCCCAGTTACGCACCCATGGGGATTGGTAGATGCCGGATAACTGTAGTTTCTGGTTGCTTGAGAGTTACTATTAACTCTTAAGCACCCCCTTTCCTCATTACCCACCATCCTCGCGGCCCCATTCATCTGCAGGCTAGATTCCGCAGCTGGCAGGTGACTGTAAACAGCAGGCAATGGGCAGGAGCAATAGCCAGCCAGCTATTGGGTATTTCAAATTTCAGTAGCCAATAGCAGGCTGGCAATTACACCCGCCCACTGCCTGCTGTCAATGAGCAGAGGTACGAACCTGAAAGAGAAAGTTCTTTCTCAGGTCTGCTCCTCTGGTCAGTGGGTGGGAACAAAAGCAAAAAAGTAAAAAGCTAACATATTATTAAAAAAAATAATAATAAGTCAAAACAGAGAAAAGATCACTGAGAGTCATTCCAATGTAAATGTTCATAAATATACAAAAGTTATTGAAAGAGAAACTCCAGGCAAATATAAAAGCCAAAAATGAATGCACCCCTGTATTCACAATACATTAGAATGTTTTTATGTAAACAGTGAAGGTAATTGTATTTGACTTGGTATCAGCTTTTTGCAGTCCCTGTACAGCAGAGCTCAAACCTTGTCTGTGTAATTCCCTTCGCCCCCCTCCTCTAGTCCCCCATATGTTTTTGTGTTGTTAGTCATAGTCATTGTACTATATACAATCTAGGCTACACAGTCAAATGGCTACCCATCACAAACACACCTGCAACCCATTTTGAGTCTCGAGCCAAAGTTTAAGAAACACTGCTATAAAGTGTCACTTGAGTGACAGGTTTGAGTCTGCAGGGGATTCTGACCTCATATTCAAGATGGAAGTGCCCGGTGTAGTCTCGGGGCTTTTGAATGTCTATACAAGGGAGGCTTTTACAGGTCAATAACAGGCATAAATTATAGTAAATGCAAATATAATCTAATTGAAACAGTGTTATCAGTCAGACAATAGGGTCTCTTTAACATGGTGTCCTAATCTATATGTGCACTCTCAAGTGCTGAAGAAGGTCACATTACCTATAAGGAACCAAGAACAGATTAAAAGCACAGGCACGAGATGTAGGGAATGAATAAAGGCATGGCCCACCTTTTGCAAAAAATTAAAAATGCACCCACATTGAAAAATAAAATGTGCATTTATAATTTAATTTTTTTTCTTTTTGCATTACAACCACCATCAGTGGATCATGTGTTCAATGCCCAGGTTCCTGTAGTCTATTCCCCTTGCTACCTTGCACCAGGTCTGTACTGAAGTACGTTGCTTCTGTTGGGCCTGGAGGAAGTGATTAATGGACTATACAGTACATGCAGTGGCGTCACTGCACTTGTGCTCCATTGAGATCTATGAGTCTCTCTGTCATTGTGGCAGATGGGATGTGTAGTCTTTGAACATGAAATAGTAACATGAAAAATGGTCACAAAGATATACTTAGCCTTTAACATCCATCAAACACCCTGGCTCTCCCACAGAAATAAAAAATGGTGTCACTCATGGTGCTGTAACAAACTCCCAAGAGGAAAAGATTTTGAGCAGCACAATACTATTGAAAGTACTTATGCTTAATCATTACCATTTGGGAAGCAGTTGGAGTTTCCATGGTCAGGGTAAGTAGAATGTGTTTTTTTTAAGGTAAAATGTATTTTATATATATACTGTGTGTGTGTGTATATATATATATATATATATATATATATATATATATATATTTATATATATTATATC
>NW_017306734.1:814429-872705 GCF_000935625.1 Nanorana parkeri
TATATATTTATATATATTATATCTTCTTGCTGTTTATGAGCTACTTATTTACCGATTGCCATAACCTTTTTTGTATCAGGAACATCTATTGATGTGTTCCAAGGCTCAAATGGGCGTGCCCCGGGACACCGAGACTATGAGGAACATATGTACGTCAATACACAGAGCTTTGAAGGACTCAGTGTGGACAAAGAGCCCTATATGATCCCAGAGGATAGTCCAAAGAAAGATCTGTTTGACATGCGTAGGTGAACTTAAAGGATTGTGACTCATAACTGATAACAGTAAAACATGAAGGTTAAAATGAAAAGTTTTCTGTCTGGATTACCACGTTTAAATAGAACGTATAGTGCCTTTGTTATATATTTCTTTGTTTATCATGGCCAGGGCAAAAAAATGCTAACTCCAAAATTACTTAAAATGTTTCGATTAGGTAAATATGAAATGTTTATAAATAGTTTGTTTTCTTATTTGCAGTCTAAAGATGGAGCTTTGGGCTAATTTTTACATGTTGTGTAAGGCTTTTCAAGTCTATTATGTCAAGTCTATTATGTTAATAAAACCCAGCTGTTTACAGAGCTCAGTAGCTTAAGCTAAAATTTACACCCACATGCACACAGAGTCATATCAATGACCGCTCCCTCTTACTACCCCCTATCTCCACAGAAACCACTTAGCACTAAGTTTTATTATGAGAGATGGGTATACAGTCTGAGAGCATACAGCTTCTGCTCTCTTTTTATAAAGCCTATATAGTCATATAGCCATATCTTTATTGGAACAGGTACACAGTGAGCTAATCCAGGGCAAAGTGTTATTATGGGTGGTATTATGGGTGAAATGGGTAACTTGTTTAGTCATCATGTTGCCCTTGGTCACAAAGCAGTACTCACCCTTTCCATGCTCCGGTGCTGGACTCCATGTCCATCTCCAGTCTTGGTTGCTATTTCACTTCTGGGTTGAATGACATCAGCACCATTTAGCCCACATCCTGCAAACCCGGGACATCATGGCCACACCTACTTGGTGTGTGCCATCCATCTTCCCTTGTCTCACAGAAGAATTATACAGAGGGGGGTGCTCCAGTACCGGGGATATACCCAACCTAGAGTTGAACACATGCACATTTGTAACAGAGATTTATAACAGCAACAAATCTCTCTGCTTATTTCCTCTAACGATTTGTAGCTGCTATAAATTGCTGCTACAAAATCACTTTTGTGACATGGGCCTAAGGATAAAAACCCATTCTGTCATGAAAGCAATGAAGGGGTTTTCAGAAAGCAAATTGGAAACCTCTCTTGCCCTCAGCCCGTGGCTAGAAGTGGAGACCCCACTTTAAAGCCACCCTCTGTTTTTGGACATTTAGCACTTTGGTATAAATGACTTCGGTAGAGAACCACATAACTGCTATAACTAACTGATGACTGAATATCTTAGTCAATTGGTATTCAAATACATCACTATATTACACAGTGAGAGGAAAGCGTGTGAATTACCCAGATGCAAGGCTATATGGGATCCTTGGTATGTAACAGCTAATCTAATTTCTTTCCCAGTTTTTTATATTGCTCTGTGTGTATTTTTAACATAAACATATGTAGGCTATAGGTTAAATTGTCCCCTTTTACAAGACGGCAATAACTGTGTAGAAAAATACATCTGACTCATACAGTCATGGGAAAAAGAAAGTACACCCTCTTTGAACTCTAGGATTTTATGTATCAGGGCATAATAAAAATCATCTGGTCCTTAGCAGGTCTTAAAATCAGGTAAATACAACCTCAGATGAACAACAACACATGACATATTACACTGTGTCATTATTTATTAAAGTGACATTAAACCCTCAGATTTTTTAACATAAAACAATACTGTAATGTGTGCCTTACTGTAATCCATGGTTGTTTCCCTTCTCTTTGCTGCTCTTCCTTTTAAATCTGTATCTCTTCTCATGCTGGGCAGAACTTCTGTTTTGCAGCAGACTGCCTTGTCTCTGGAATGGATACATGGTGTCTGTGTGCAGGTTCACAACCTGAGTTAGGTAAATGCAACCTCAGATGAACAGCAAAACATGACATATTACACCATGTCATTATTTATTTTTCAATTTAATTAGAATGTATGTGTGAAGAACTAAGTACACCATATGATTAAGTATCTTATAGAACCATCTTTAGCAGAAACAACTTGAAGTAATTATTTTCTGTATGACTTAATCAGTCTCTCACATCATTGTGGAGAAATTGTGGCCTCACTCTTACAATGTTGCTTTAGTTCATTGAGGTTTGCAGACATTTGTTTATGCACAGCTCTCTTAACCTCCCTGGCGGTATTATGATTATTCAGGATTTTAGCATCCCAAAGCGGTACATTGTTTTTCATGGAAATGTATTGTTTTATATTGTAGGCCTGTAATACTTAGTAAATCTTAGGAATAACTCACCTAAATCTGTCCAAACAAAAGTCCATTAGACATCCCGGGTATGATAAAGTTTGAAACATGACATTAAAAAGTATAATATAATAAATTATAAATAAGTGAAAAACCCACAGTACACCCTTACTGCTCCCATAGGGATTAGGAGGCTAAAAGTGATAATTCTAAAAATATGAAAGGTCAAAGGATGTGTATCAAAACATTCAGATAGGGGGAAATTAAAAAAGGACAAAATGAAATGATGTATATGACCACTGTAACTGAGATGATGGCAGGTTTACGGCCTGCACCTAGAAAATTATTGCGCTGTGTGTTACTTTTGAAACAAACAGTAAGGAACAGACACCATCTATAGCCAAGTCTGATCTATATGCAGATGAGAAACTAGATAAGCAAATATCATAAAGCAGTGTGCTTTGTTAAGATGCAATTCTCTTTATTCATTATTTGCATTAGCCACATATCTCAGTGTATATATACCTAGGGAGTTGCTTAAGAAACACAAAAGAAGGAGGAAAAGCACAGGTACAGTTGTCAAAAGCTAACAATGGTTGCGATGCCTTTGTAAAATAAATGTAATTGTGAATGTAAAATCTACAACACAATATTGAACAAACGTTTAAGAATAAAAATGATTTTAGCAGTTTAAAATGTTTTGTCCAGTTCCTGTAACTTTGATGTTCTTTCTTTTGTGCATTTATGTAAATATATTAGTGCATGCACTATTTAACTGAACACAATGCAGGCATATCATAGAAACAACAAAACATGTACGTGTCCTTCCTAGAAAACGCTGATTCCTTTTCTTTTCTATTTGTTTTATGACAAAGAGCAGAACAACAAAACATCCCTAAATAAGGGTTACCGTACAAGAGCAGATATGGTGCATTGCAATTTAGTGCAAAATAAAAAAACTCAGTGAGGTTTGTACTGTATGTATAGGGTTATTTAAACACATTTAGTTGAGCATCTAGGCAGTTGACTAGGCAATTGACCAATTTTGCTTGGTTCTAGGGCCATTTGAAGATGCTTTGAAACTCCATGAATGCAGCCTCTCCATGTCCCAAAAGGTAGATCAGTGGCCAAGTCCACCAACAAGAAGAGCTCCTGTTGCACCTACAGAAGAGCAACTCAAGGGAGAGCCATGGTACCAGGGAAAAATGAGCAGAAGGGAAGCAGAGAAGCTTCTTCAAAAAGATGGTGACTTTCTAGTGAGGGACAGTATCACCAACCCAGGACAATATGTGTTAACTGGCATGCACAACGGACAGCCCAAACATCTGTTATTGGTGGATCCAGAGGGAGTGGTAAGAAAATTTATGAAGATTAGAACATATGTTGGAACTACTATTCCCAAAGTTTTAGGCTCTTTGTGAAATTAAATATTGATATGTTTATTGAGATATAATTCTTTTCAGTATAGGAAGACTTTAATGTGTCTAAAAATGACTATGAATCAAAAACCTTTTGGTTGGCTTTAATCCAAACGACTGATATTTGGATTGGTGGATGATGGTCATAGACTTTAATAAGTCTATCATTCTATGATGTCCAGACACTGATTGGTTGCTAGGGTATGTTAGTATATTAGAAAATTAACTATAGCCAAAGCAGCAGAAACCACTTTGTTGGTTTATACATTGGCACCTTAACAAATCCTTCTGATGGAAAGTTCCTGTATCATTTCCTAGACTGACACAATTCCACAGTCAAGACAAACCAACAACTTTGGCCAAAATGTTGTGACTTTAAAATATTAGTTTATTCAAAACTGATATTTTAGTGATATGATGGACACCATTGTGCAAAATCACCCATTAAGTTGTTATATCTCTTATGTTCTCCGCCCCTCATCTCCAGTTGTTTTTACACCAGTTATTTTCTTACTCAATTCTGTTGCATACAAAGGAACTGTGTCAGCCTCGTTAAGTGAAAAGTTCTTATTTTTAAAGTGGACCTTTACCACTTTCACTAAAAAAATCACATCAGCAAGCAGCTCTGCATGCTAATATGAAACCATCTTACATTCATTAGTTAAATAAACATATTTTCTTTTACTTACAATTACAGTTTTTTCACTTTCTGGTCCTCTTAGGCATCAGTAATGTAGCCCATGCCTAAGAGATGCATCCTGGGAAGGTCACATCACCTGGGAAATCTCATCTGTAAACTACAAAGATCTCAGGGAAAGGCATTTTCCTCCCTTACATGATATGCATGGTCACATGTCCTAGTCACATGGGTCAGAATTCCAGGAAGTAAGGGGAAATGTACTAATCTGCCCTTAGTAAAAATGGCCACTGCCAGAAGAGTGGGGAAAAGAAAAATATGTAAAGAAAAATATGAAAAGAAAAATATGTAAAGAAAAAAAAGCCGGCAATTATCTATATGTGTCTGTCTGTTGATTGTCATTACTAAATAGTTCTAAAGGTGCCTTTGTTGTCATTTTAAAGATATGAGTAAAGTTCCTCTTTAACCCCTTTGTGATGGGAGACGTACACTGTACGTCCCGCTACAAAGTGCTTAAATGACTGGCCACGTACACTGTACGTGACCAGTCATTTGCAGCTCTGCAAGTAACCGCTGAGAATCAGCGGTTCCCATTCATTAATGGAGGCCTCAGTATAGAGGCCTCCATTAATAAAAGATTTAACCTTTTCAGACACCCGATCCCTTCCAGGGATCGGGTGTCTAATAATAACCAAAAAATCATTAATAAATTTATCAAGCAGTAATAGTGAGATTAATTCACAGTGACTGCTTGATATAATTAAATAAAATAAAAATTTAAAAAATGTTTAGAAAAAGTGAAAAGTGTAAAACAAATAATAAAATAAAGTGTAAAAGAAAAAATAAAGTGTAAAAAAATAAAAAATCAATGTAACAAATAAAAATACATGTAACAAATAAAATTTATATTTTTAAATATATTTTTATACTATCATGTATATAAAAATTAACCCTTTACAATGAATATCTGCAGCAGAGCTGCAGATTAGTTTTTCACCCTAAGGGGTTAATTTTTTTTAACAACCTCATGACAGTGATGTTCAAAGTATGTCGCTGTCACTAAGTGTGACACTTAGTGACAGTGACATTGTATGTTAGGTGACCACTTTTAGCTTTCAGAGAAAAAAGATTAAAATGTTAGGTTTTAGTTTTAGGCCGAGAAGTACAGAAACATTTCTAAAATCCTAGGAATGTGAGTTTTTTTCCAAATAAAGGACAAATAAATGAATTTATTTATTGCATTTTTTTTTTTTAGCTGCGCTGGCTTTGTAAAAAATACTACAAATCAAAACTGGGGAAAAAGTGTTTTCTTTAAGTTTTTTTCCTTTTTTAATATTTTATTTGTCCTAAGCGAGGCATTAGACACACATGTGTGATATAAATATATAGCCCTATCTGTCCTCTAAAAAACAATATATAATATGTGTGGGTGCACTTTGTAAGAAAGTATATTACTGACATGGAAGAATCACACAGCAAAAATGTCAAAAGTGCTTCAGTCATCGACGAACCAAATCTAAAAACAACCTCGGTCATGAAGGGGTTAAGTGATATTTTTCTCAAGCATGGGAACAGTAACAACTACTCCAAACTCTGATGCTGAGCTCAGAACATTACAAGATGGAATCTAATTGGCTACTAAGGTTAACAACACTTAAAGTGTACATGTGCCAAGACTATGGACATAATATTGACATATTCTTAATTAGAAGTAAAAGAGCTTTGAAACAAGCCATCCCTGAACCCTCTAGCTGTTTGCTTGCTCACAACAAATACTCTAAAAACAGGTTTCATCTGGCTTCTAACGGCTTAGAAACACCTACAAATAGTCCACTGCTCCAATTCCCAGGCCACTTCAATCAGTAATCACCATGGGTGCAGGCAATATAGGCACGCCTCAGCCTCCAACATGTACATTCTTCTCAAAAGACAAGCCGCACTTCCATGGACCTTCATGAATTAAAACAACTTTATTCATTTAACGAATACATACTGTCAAATAACATCCCATGCATATAATACCTCTCACGTGTTTCACCGATCCGGCTTAGTCATAGAGGACGTAGTCCTCTTTTTAAGAAAATAGAAGGTAATTTATCTGCCCAACATTCATTTATGAATTAAAGGTGGACTGATCTATTAGATATATTCCTTATATACCAGTGTTAGTCCAAGCCCCTCAGTTTCAAGGAAAACCTCAAATAAACATTCTGTATCCATTCTTTTCTGAAGAAAAAAAGTAATCTGCTGTTTTTGTCAATGACACTTGGCAATACTGCTACCACAGATCGGAATAACAAGTGAGGCAACAATAAGACTTCTTCCTCATCTTTCCAACTTGTTCTGACAAGGGAGCTTCAATATCTGCCTAATTTTTTGTCATTTGTAGTGTAGTGCTATTGTATTGTAAATGTTTTTTTTCTTTACCATCTTTACTACACTGGTTACGGACAAGAAATGCATGCCATTCATTTTCTGGTTTTCGCAGGTACGGACCAAAGATGTGCTCTTTGAAAGTATCAGTCATTTAATTTCCTACCACCTACATAACCAACAGCCAATTGTGGCAGCTGAGAGCGAACTGCACTTGCGGCAGGTGATAGCACGGAGAACAACATCCTAGGTACGATATCATAGCAAAAAAACTAGAACAGCAGCAGTCATACTTGTGCTCCATTGAGATCTACGAGCCCCTCTGCCGCTGTGGTCTTTTGATTCATAGATCTTGTGAATAGATGTGTAAAAGAAAAATATGGGTGTCAAGTTCAAATGTGTACAGAAGCCTGAGGGGAGAAACACCCTATGATTTGGGTATGGGGGCGATGGTTTCAGGGTGTGGGCTGCCCTAAATATGGGTGTAACATGAAAAATGGTCAGAATGGTAAACTTTAATTAATCTATCTTTATCTATCTTTAATTAATCTACCTTTACAATGTCTCTCAAATTTGCTACTTCTACCCTAATTACATAGAAAGTGAGTTACTTTTAAACTATAAAAATCACAAACATTTAAATATCCAGTAAATAACTTGGACGCTGAGTGTTGGCGGTTGGCGTTGGCGAGGGCAGACAAAATAGCCCAAAAGGGTTTTAGAGTAAGCTCCATGATCCTTTGGATCCCAGTTGCCCCTGCAGTCAATGCAATTTCTATTGCCATGCTATTGACAATCGGGTAAAATTAACAATATACAGTATATACTCATGGGCATCCCTAGCTTTTATGCCACCTGAGGCAGCGGGGGGGACGACGACTCAGGTTTTTAAGAGCCGGGTGGGGAGATGTGTATGGCCCTTACACATCTCTCTGCCCGGCTCTTGGTAACCTGGAATGCTCTGGCTTGAAAGGGGGCGGCGGACACTGCAAACATTGTGCAGCAGAGCAAACTGCCTGCCACACCTCCTACGAGGGACAGCCCTTTATATACTAAAAAATTAATTGAACACCTTCCAAAAACAGGCTAACCAAAACATATAAAAAACTTCATCATAATCAGCTTTCTACTTAATTATGGAGGTCTTACATTTTGGTGTAGATGCAATGTGGAGAATTTATGAAAACTGGAGCAGACAAAATCTGAAGCAGATTTGCACTGCAACCAATCAGCTTCTCTCTCTCATTTTCAAATCTCACCTGGGCAAACTGAAGAGAGATGCTGATGGGTTGCCATGGGCGACTGCTCCAGATTTTGTATGCTACAGTTTCGATAAATTCCCCCAAATGTATTTTACCAGTTTGTTGTATGTTTTTCAGGGTCACCTACACATGGAGATGAACAATAATATGGATGGAAGCACACAGGAGCTTTCCCTAAAAGCGATCACAGATCGGCATAATTGCGACCCACTTATTACTCTTCTGCCTGAGACTACATGTAGTCGCTTCTGGATTATTCTACTTCTTTATTTTTCTTCCACCGGAGGGAGTAGCTGAGCACTCAGAGCTTACAAGAAGAAGAGGATCATTTCAAATATTAACACTGTTGCTGGTTGGTAGAATGAAAACCATCACTGTTAAAAACCTATGAAAGAAAAGGAGGGATACATTGTAGACCCCATCAAATGAAACAGTGTTACCTCTGTATAAAAATGTGCAATTAATTATGTTCTTTTTGAACAGTTAAAACAATCTGTTGCTGTCTCTTTTCATTTTAATGTACAATCTTAATCCTTTTCAACCCAATTTTCAGGTATCACTTTGTGTTTTTCACGCATGGCTGATATGTTCGCGGTATAATCTGTATTATAAACATTTCCTAGAAAAAAAAACTGCTTTGATTATTTTTTTGCATATACAATAGCTCAATTATTCACATATAGTATGTTAGGCTGGCCATTAGACAGAATGTTTTTTTTATGCCAAACTTGTTCAACAACTAGTATGTTTCTTATACTAAAACTATACCCTAACTGATAAATTGCCAAATACTTAATGATTGCATTTTCCAACAAGAAGGAAAATCGTTATCTTCAGATCATATCTATGTGTACAAACACACATAGAGTGGTGGGCAATAGAATTGCTGAGAAGTCTGTGTAAAATGTGCTACATTAATTGCACATATGATCAGCACGGTGGATGACTTTTGGGAAAAACTTTAAATTAGTGGTCATTTGCATTTTGGAACTCTCTCACTTACATCTCTTTTGTCTACTTGACTCTTCTTTTGATTGATTACAGAAATTGCCAATCTGTATTCATCTTTACAGCACACTGGTTAAAGCAGGGGTGTAACTAGAAATCCCAGGGCCCCATAGCAACATTTGATATGGGCCCCCCTGCCTAAACCATGACCCCCCCTTCCCCCACCCATTTTTGTCCACCCTGTGAGAATGAGGCCTAACACTTTACTTTAATAATAATTTGTAAGCCCACTTTCCCCAGGTTCACTGTTGTGGCAGTACTATTGTAAGTTATAATTAAACTGCCACACCCAAGAAGGACCACACAGAGCAATATAACCCACTTTCCCCTGTTTCTATGGTATGTCAGTGTAAATATAAATTATATAACACTGCCACACCATTACAAATCCCAGCAATACATTATACAGCAATACCAAATGGCAAAAGGCTATAGAGGACTACAAATCCCAGCAAAATATTATACAGCAATGTAGGATAATACGAAGCTACATACTCTGTGCTACTCCGGGGTGCTTGCCTGATTGTCTCCAGCAGAGGGTCTCGGTCGGGCTGTGGGGGGGTCTCAGGGGGGCTGTGCGGGGTCTCAGTGGTGCAGAAAACAGTGTTGGCTGGGGGTGCATTCCTGGAGGTGCCCTCTCCCCCACCAGCACTAATGAGGCCCTGCATGCTGCAGACAATGTTTGACAGCAATAACTAGGAAATTTAACCTGTCACAAGGTTGAGGATCTCAGTAATGTTCTTAAAATTCAGAAGCTGTAGGAGAGATTCCCATCTGGAGTCATTCTAAGAGCTAGTTCACACCACAAACAGTGCATTCCGGTCCGATTTGGTGCCGCAACATACTGGATTGCATCCTGGCCGACTCCCAGCATTCAGGGGCGGGAGGAGGCATGACGGTGCATTGAAGTCAATGGCACCGCAGCCACGCTCCCCCGGCCACAGTGCAATCGCCCGCACCCAAACACATTTTTTCTGACCACACCGAACGCACTGCAACGACTCCAACCGCTGTGAATGCGGGGAGCTGGCCGGGATGCAATCCAGTGCCTTCTGGCACCAAATCATGCCTGAAATATCGCTGAAGGTATTCTTAAAGCTGAAGGGCTTGAACGCCAGTTATACTTAAACATGAATCTTGCATTGCCCCACCCTGCATGGTTTAACTGCTTGTTTAGTTTAGAGGGTTATGATTGAGGTGTTACACCTACCTTACCTTGCCATACTTACCTTCTCATTTTTAGTTGACTCCTCTGCTGCTGCCCCTGCAGGTGCTGCCATCGCTGATTTCAACTTGCCAGGCTCGGTGTGTGGGGGTGATACTGCCGCCGCTGAGTTCTGCTGGCCGGGCTCGGTGTGCAGGGGGTGGAGGCGATACTGCTGCCGCTGACTCTGCTGGCTGGGCTCGGTGTGCGGGGGGTGGGGAAAGTGGAGTACCTCAGCCCTGCTCCTGACCGGGCCCACCATCTGTCGCTACATTGGTAGTTTCGCCACTGGGTTAAATTCCATCAAATGTTTGGCTTTATCCTCCATGTTGGGCTTTATTATCAAGACAAAAACCATTATAACAAAGTCATTAATCTGCATCAGTCAATCAAAATAGAATCAGTTTTCCCTGTTCTGACTACAATGATTTAAGATTTGATTGGTAAGTATGGGCTTTTGCACTTTAAATATCATCAATGCCCTTTTATTTAAAAATGCCACTCTTGGACACCACTCTTGGTTTTATCACATAACAAGATTATTTCGTTAAATGTTGCAGTAATTTATTACGGACAGTAATACAGTATAAAGTGTAGTAGCCCATTGTAGCCAATCAGATTCCACATTACTGAAACTTGATCTTTAAAATATACATTCTGATAGGTTGCTATGCATATAGTAGTTTGCTTTATTTAGTAAAACCTGTCTCTTTGGAAATCAGGGCAGTGAACATCAGAAAGGCCCGTAACATCTAACATGCTGTCTCCTGTTCCCATATATCAGACTGGTACAGATGATGCCTTATGTCTAAAATTGTAATTTTTAAATCAGAAGTGCTTCCCATCTCAGAAACCATAATGAAATGGCATATTTTATTGATTCCACAGAATTCCTGCCTTTGGCTAAGCATTTGTCAGAAAAGTCACCACAGAGTGACACAGTTTTTAGCAACTAAAGGTGAAAATATCTGAGAATATATTTTGGCTAGTGGTAACTGCTCTTTATTCGATTAGCATAAATGATTATGTTACAAATTCCTGCCCTCTATCCCACGGAGGCAAACCTATTGCTACAAGAAGAAAATGGTTTGCTTATCCATAGCAACTAGTTGGATTGCAGTCTCCAATTTCTATCTGAAGCTTGAATAGTTACAGTTGGAGCAATTGGTGTGGCCAACAGTTTTCTTCCTAAAGAGCGGCCCGCCCAAAAGCTCATCCCTGTTTGATTTTATTCTTCCTCCATTTGTTTAGAAACTAAAGCTATTCCACCAATATATGCTGTGAAATCAGCTTTGAGGAGTGAAAAAACAGTTGTGACTCATCTGTCTTTTGACTGAAGAGAAGAAGATACGTTTTGTCTTTATTTTTACTGTTCAACATCTCCAATAAATCTCTAATATTGGTTTTACCTCAGTCTACCATAATCTTGCTTCACTCTGACCAGTTATGCTAAGAATTCAAAACAAGGGCAAGCTTCTTTCAGGTCTGTAGTATGGACCTGTGAATGTCCTAGGAATCTCAGGTCTGTCTAGAAATAATTAAATGTGATAGCACACAAAGATCCATCTAGTATGTCTGCAATGGTGTTCACTGAAGTATTGGTTCATCATGCATGTTGATGGACACCTAGAATTATTTTTACTACATACCAAAGCCTAGAAGACTTCTGGTTTAACCATCCATAGTCTTGACTACCAGCTAAAATTGTTATTGCCTAAACATCTGCAGCTCCAGACTCTGTCACACTTACCATCTTATGTAGTTTTTAGATATTTCTACCTATTGCTACATTAACCAAACTGCAGAACTGCCTTGTGTGCCAAAGGGTTTATAATTCTGTCCAGCAATTTGTGAAACGTACACCTTCTCTGTTTGAGTTAATGAATACTGGGATGTCACTTCCCTGCCCCCAGCAGAGGAGAGTGAAGGAGCAGCAAAACACTCATAAATCATCCACTCGGCTTACTCTCCTCCTGCAAGCATGTTTCCTGTTAGTATATGTGCATACAGCATAGCCTGAGTGGCTGCTAGTACTTCCCCTCCCCCTCCCAGTCTAGAGGCTCCGGTGTAGGGGGTGAGAGGAAGCAGATATCAAGACTTTTAAAATCAGGTACGTAAAACTGACGTGTAATGTACTAATATTTTGCCTTTCCTGGTTCCTCCCTACTTCCCTTCATCAACATTCTAAAATATTTTTTTTCTTTACTTACCTTATTTAAGACCCAGTGTTGTCATCTGGAGGCTGGAATTCAGCTTTAAGCTAGTTGTAAAACACATTTAATTATTTTTAAAGTTTATTAAACTCAATTTTTTTTCAATAATAAATCCAGATCAAACAAATATACATTAACCAGCAAATTATTTTTCTACATGTCTAATTTTTACATTAGACGTGTATCTAAACCTCTGCTTTTAACCTTAGTGGTTAGACAGATTTTTTTTGCATGCTGGCTGGTGTCAGGGGGGTACGGCTGGGCCATGAGTGGAACCCCTTGGCAGGGGCGGCAAGCCAAAGTCCGAGGTCGTGGTACACAGGGAAAATCCAAGAAGAATAGTCAGGTCCAATCCGGGTCGAGGCAGTCAGCTAGTTTCAGTAACGGAAGGGTAAGCCAAAGGGTCGGTAATCAGGAGTCCAAGCAGAGGTTCAGGAATAAAGACAGGTTCAAGGCACAGGGAGCTGGGAGATCACACAATGGGGATAGAATAACTCAGCAATGAGCCAGGGCTCTGACTGGGCTTTTATACTCAGTGGAGGATTGAGACCACTCCCCGGCTACCGAGGCAACCAGGTAGCCTCTCCATCAGGAGCCAATGGCGAGAGAGGGGCAGAGGGTGTGTGCTGGGAACCTCCCCCAGCAAGGATCACACCTGACACCAGTAACAGGCGCACTACGCGCGCGTCCCCGTGCCTGCACGTGCAGCCTGTCCACCGCGCATGCGTACCCGCAATCCCGGTACCAGGGGTCCTGCCACCCTGGCCACCCCGAGGAGAGGTAAGCCCCCTAGTACCCTGACAGCTGGTGAGTGTGCCTGGAAACTTTTTGCTGTTTTGCATTTGAATATAGACTGCCCTATGTAACACCCACATGTGATGCTGAGTTTCTATGATTGAAAACTGAAATTCAATGAATAAAAGGGAGGGATAGGGACAAATCTCCTGTTTTACTGTTTGAAGCCCTTCCGTGTGCAACTTGCTGTAAAGCTGGTAACGAATTGATGAGTGCATTTGCCATTTGTTCTGCTTGTCTGTTTGTGGAGACACACGCAGCTTACTAGCACACACAAAGGGGGCTCCACAGGACCCTTCGAGGGAAAGTAGCCACCTAAAACAGGATATCTGTGCCAGTGCTCAGGGAACCAGCTGACTTTGCAGGAAACTTCAGACATCTCAACTCTCCCGGATGTTGTAGCTGTTGAGGAATCACTATAATCACAGCATGGCATGACCTAAAGCAGGGGTGGCCACAATTTTTTGTGTTGAGATCTACTTTTCAAATGACGAGCTACATGAGATCTACCAACGAAAAAAAAAAACTCCCTCACTCTCTCCTGGCTGTCTCTCCTCTCTCTCCTGGCTGTCTCTCCTCTCTCTCCTGGTTGTCTCTCCTCTCTCTCCTGGCTGTCTCTTCTTGCTCTCCTGGATGTGTCTCCTTGCTCTCCAGGCTGACTTTCCTTGCTGTCTTTCCGTGCTCTCATTCCTGGCTGTCTCTCCTCACTCTCTCTCCTGGCTGTCTCTCCTCGCTCTCCTAGCTGTCTCTCCTTGCTAATCCTCCTGGCTGTCTTTCCTCTCTCTCCTGGCTGTCATTCCTCATTTTCTCTCCTGGCTGTCTCCGCTCTCTTGGCTGTCTCTCCTTGCTCTCTCTCCTGGCTCACCTTGCTGTATTTTGCAAACAGTGTAGTGCAACAAGCTGTGTAAACTAATAATCTTTGGTGTAATACATAGCACTTCAACCACCAGTATCCACCAGAAAGGTGTCAGGGAGCTTGGCTCAGCAGACTCAGGCTGATAGGTAATCATGTGTGCACAGCTAAATAAATATACCAAAATGGAATAAAGGGGCCGCCATTCACACCCTTCATGATCTACCAGCATCAGCTTTGAGAGCTACTGGTAGATCACGATCTACCTAATGGGCACCCCTGACCTAAAGGGTCTGGCATGAATTGCTTCAGAGAACCGCACACTGTTTTTTAAATTTTTTTTATTGTTTGTGTGGACTGTCAAAAGTTAAAATGTTTTCTGCATTCTGTAACAGTTCTCTGCTACTTTGTTGACACTCGGGATGCTCCTGAATGTCAACAAAGAGACAGACAGCTGTCACAGAATAACACACAGCTTTCCGCTCCATTCTGAATGACATTCTCGAATTCATCCGAATTATGTTATCAAAAATATTTGGATTTGTTTGGATTCGTTATTCGGAAATTCGGATGCATTCGAATATCTGAACATGCAGCAATTTGTACGAATGTCAGTTCGCAACGAAATGAATGGCAGATGTCTAATAAATTGTTCCATGGAGCCACAGTCATGTGCATACTGTGAATTGAGATCATGCACTATCTAAAAGGCCTTTGCGACTGGCAGTAAAAGAGCGGCCTGGTGCAAGACCCTCTTGCTGTGCCAATCAGCTAAATGAATATGTTTCAGAGAATTGTCTAAAAGAAGCCCCTATTTAAGTCAATAATAAAAAGCTTACTCCCCCTACCTAACATTTGGGGCAGCTTCACACCAAAGCATTTGTGAACAGGAAATTATGTATGTTTACGCACATGCAATGCAACATTATTCTGTACATACATTGTGATATTAATTGCGCTAGATGTTGCAGTGTGCTACTTTGGCTAAAAAAGTGCAGGTACGTTTTTTGTGTGTTGAGGATCACTTCAAAAGGAATGAGCTGCCTTAACGCAGCACTCGTCAACACAATAAAAAGAAATCTCGGATCAGATATTTTTATTTTGGCAGCTGGTAAAACCACAGTACTAGAGGCTTGCTTACATATCTCCAAGACAGCTTGTCCCGGTACTATGCAAATGTTAGATAATTTCACAACTGCTTTGAGGATTATGGGGCCTGCTTTAACATGACCTTATAGAGCTCCTTCCTATCATTGTCCTCCAATTTAAAGAGAATGGTTAATCGCCATAAAAGTGTATGTAAACCCTAACAATGAACTTCATTTACTGTATGCGTGTTAGAATTGTTTTAATAAACATCTGTTCGATAAGTGCTAAAAAAAATTCTGGTGCCTTCTGACTTCTTTAGCGATGCCTTGAAATTTTAACACACATGCCTTTCCATGGTGAAGGCAGGCCGCCAGTAAAATGGAAATTAATAACACTAATCCAGGGAGGGTGGGATCCATTCAGAAAAGGATGGTAGTTTGTCTCCGTGCAGACCTGATCTGCCTCCCACCCTCTATGTGAAGAGGGGACTGAGGACTGATGTGAAGGGAGTCTATGATGGGAAGGGGGCTTCAGATGTAAAGAGCAACTCTGATGTAAAGGGGGCTTCTGATGTGGAAGGGGAAAACTCTGATATGAAGGGGGGAAAAAAAAAAGGGGGGGGGGGGACTTTGATGTTAAAGGGGGACTCCATTTTTTTTTCTCATTGGGTCAATGTGCATTAACCACAAACTAATGTTTTAGTCCTGAGCATAGTGGCCCTTTATTTTTTCTCAAAGAAAAGGAAACATACTTTCAGTAAGCGTTACATGGAGATGTAATAGCGTAATTTTATATCAGTTGTTAGGACATACAGTATGTCCATCTGTGGCCAGCCTTTTACAAAGAACGCTAGAGTGGAAAAAAACTTTTTTTTGTGTGTGTGATTTTTCAGGGCAGCAGAATTTGCAAAGCTCTCTGTTCATGTCTTAACCAACAAGTTTGTGCTGATATATGCTATCACTGCCAACAATGGCTGCACATGGAAAGACAATATTTATTCTAAAGATAGATTTGACTGATGTAAAAACAATGAAATCAGTCATAGGCTAGCCATAGCCCTCGGATAATAGGCTCTATACAAATCCAGACCTGTTTATAATATAGAATAAGGTGGAATAAAGTTACAGCTTCTTACACGATTAAACATTCTTACTATCATTGCCCTATAATTTAATCACTTGCTGTACAGAGCAATTTCTTACTATTTGTACACACACGATACAATCTGAATTTTTTTACTAGAAAACATAATTTAAATCATTAAAACACCAAAACTATTATATGTTTTCTGAAAGCAGAGGAAAGCAGAGCAGTTGACATTTTTTATGTTGCACGGTATTTGCGCAAAAGTTTATCAAACCAGTATTTTTAGGATAAAAAACAATAAAATGAAATTTAGTGCACAGAAACAGAATATAATACCCAATTTTTTTGTAAAATATCAAAGACGGGATCACGTCGGGTAAAAAGATACCAAACATGTCGAGCCTTAAAATTGTGTGCGACTGTGAAACCGCAAAAAAAATGACAATACCCCTAATTTCACCCCAAATTTAAAACGCTTTTACTGCTCATCTGTTTAGTGTTAACAGTGACTGATAGCCCTAGTATTATTGCTCTCACTCCGACGTTTGCGGTAATAGGTAACATGTGTGATGCAATTTTAATTTTTTGCACATAGGCGCATGTGAGGGTGGGTGACTTTTAAAATAAAAAAAGAACATTTGGGGTGATGAGAACTTCCCCATGATATATATCCATTCCTATCAGTATTCTTAAAATACATGTTGGTACATATTTTTTCATTTAGTTTAAAAATATTAAGATCTAAAAATTTTACTATTTTATCATCTACATGTTTGGTAAACTTTTACTCATATGGATTTTGATCAATTTCTTCTAAAAATAAATTCAAGGAAGCTGTACTCCCCTCCCAAATGACCAAAATATAATCGATGAAGCGTTTCCAGTATTCTAGATTTGATCTCCTCCCCTTAAAAATATATTACTCTTCCCAATGGGCTCGGAGCAAACTTGGCTCCCATTGCCACTCCTATGGTTTGCATATAATATTTTATTTACTTTTTGATAGCAAACATAATTTCTTTTCATAGAAAAGTCTAAAATTAACAATCAAATAATGAAATCTATTTGCTCCTGCTTAACCACTTGCCGTCCGCCCGTAGTAAAAAAACAGACGGACGGCACTGCAGCATTGGCGGGTTGCCGTCTCCACAAAAAAGGGTATAAAATTCATTTCAGTACAGCGCTGCATGACGGAATAAATGTCAGTCAAAGTACCGCAGCGCTGAATACTGAAAAATGGCCTGGATGGGAAGGGGGTTTAACACCGCGGATGTCAACTGGTTAAGTTGACTGTAGGTATCAAAAGCCCATCTAGTGGCCTTAATTCCCAAATCGTGTGAAATAACTGCATACAGAGACACAACATCTATTGTCACAAAAATATAACCCTTTGTTATAACATTGGTAACATTTGACAAAGAGTTAATTACATCTCTGCTGTCTTTCAAGAAAGATCTAGTCTGTATAACCATTGGTTGGAGGAAAAAATCAATATATTCTCCCACTCTTGATATGAGCGACCCAATGCCACTAACTATTGGACGTCCCAGTGGGGCTTTTTGATTTTTATGAATTTTCGGTAGAAAGTATATAATTGGAGCTCTACATACAGATGGAATCAGATATTTCTATAGTTACATAGTATTTGAGGTTGAATAAAGACACATGTCTAAGTTCAACCTTTGTGTGTCTGTTTGTGATTATTGTGCATGTGTATGTGTGTTCTTTCTTTTTTATTTAAAATATCAATTTTTGCCCCTTTTGCAATAATTCCTCTCAGCTCTTTTTTTTATAAATCTCAATTGGATTCCTTTTTAATTTAGCATATGTTCCTTCTTCTGCTAAAATTCTACTCATTTCACTCTCATAATAGCTTTTATCCATTATTACCACCCTTCCCCCTTTATCCGCTGATCTTATTACGATGTTCTTTTCTTCTAAACTTTTTATTCCATTTTTAATAAACAATTTATCCCTTCTCTCAATTTTTAACTCCCTGGTGTATTTTTCTATGAGACCCTTAAAGGTCTCTACATAATGATTAGAATTACTTTTAGGATCAATAGTAGATTTATTCCTAAGGGAAGTATGCTTATAGCCTTCAACTGAAATTCCTGGGTTAGCTGAAAAAATACCATTTTAAATTGATATTTCTAATACATTTATTCAAATCAATATATAGATTGAACTTGTTTAAATGTCTTACTGGGGCAAACTTTAATCCTAAGTCTAGAACTTTTTCTTCATCTGATGTTAACTTAATGGAACTGATACTAAAAAATACCTTTTTCTACCACCCCCTTCTGCTTGGAAAACCTTGCGCCCCCCACACTCCCTCCTCTGTTTCTTTGAGGCGGCTGTCCGTGATTCTCCCAACTCCTGTTGTACTCTCTCTCCCCATTCCATTCTCTCCCCATTCCATCCCCCCTCTCTTGTGATGTCTGTGGGGGTATTGGGGAGTGGTGGGTCTCCATCCCCCTTCTCTCCCTCTCCCTGGAGGTTGGTCGTGATAACCTCCCCGGAAAAAAATCCTATTATTATATGGGGCAGGACCGTTTCTTATATTCTCCTACCATCTCCTATTTTCTTCCATTAATGGGTGATATCTCTGTGAGGTGGGTATATTGAACTCCAAGTTTTCTTCTTTCTTTTTATATTGTGATTGGGATACTGACTCTATCCCTCTTTCTATGAAATTCTCAGAAACCACTAAATTGTTTGAAAAAATTGAGGCTAAGAGTGAAATCCTGGGAAAGATTGTAATACCAGACAAATGAGATACGGAGGAGACATTGTAACAATCGTTTGTGGTAATCTGGTGAGTGTATAAAATACATTGATTACACAAAGGTGGAGCACAGAGATAAAGATTATTTATTTGGAGTCAATTGATTTATATGATTATTTTGATGAACTTTAACACTGTATGGACATTTTTATCTTTTTATTTCACTGTTTTATTTCACTGTTGTATCAATTGTGTGCTGTATTTGATATCACTGAGATTTAACGTCATTTAGACTCTACTTTTCTCGGCGGATTAGTCCGCGAAAGGGATATATAAGAAATAGGGGAGGTATAGCGCGGTGTTCGTTTGACACTTAATTGTTGGCTCCAATGTCTAGGTGGAAAGAGGGTTGGGGTAAAAGACACCCAAAAAACAACAGCAAGAATTCCCTCTGCTCAGTGGAATACTGTAGTATTTCTTTTGACCTCTGCCACAGGTCAAGAATGAACTCTGCCACAGACTAGTGAACAGTAGATTTTGCAGGCCAGATGTACAGCTGCCTTTCAGTACATTCAGCCCTTCTCACAGGCTAGTAGTGGACCTTTAGTGGCCGATACTGGAAATCTGTTATAATGGTCCTTTAAGACAAGACCGGCAATTAACTGAGCAGAACTCTTCTTAAGGTGCGTGTTCCCAGGCCGTTGTATTAGCCAACTTCCAGTCCTCAGGCCTTGGCTCTGGAACTGTTCCCTCCCCAGGCAGCAGGCCTGGAATGAAAAGTGCCTCTTAACTCTTCTCACCTTCCCCAGGCAGCAAGCCCACCTCTCCATGAAAATTCTGGGAGGCACCTTCTAGAAGGGCTCCCCAAATATTTATCCACTTTCTGAGCCCACATCACTGGCATTAAAATTGCTCAGCCATAGGCCGGTGTGAAATAAATATTCAAAACCCATAACATTGTAATCTTCTTGCTTTGTTTGCTAGAGAACACTACTCAGCAACAGGCGGAAGTAAACAAAGCCCTAGGCTTAGGGGAGGCCCAATCAATGCAGAAAACAATAACAATCCGAAATCAGGCTGGCTACAGCCTAGAAAAGAAACACCAGGCACCTTTCCTGGTGCAAATAATCCTTTTATTTGTTTAGAAAGATTAAAAGTGATAAATGGTAATCACAAAAGAGGTGGATAAAAAGCGTGTTGGACATAAATCTCAGAACCCGTTTTCGGGGAGCTTCCCAGCTCTGAGGAAGGGGAAACTCCCCGAAAATGCATTCAGCTGAGTCAGCTTGTTTCTGCTGGTTTAGCAGCATATTTGGATTGTTTTCTCTGACTGTTAGGAATCTGCATGTATGCTGAGATTTATGTCCAACATGCTTTTTATCCACCTCTTTTGTGAGTACCATTTATCACTTTTAATCTTTCTAAACAAATAAAAGGATTATTTGCACCAGAAAAGGCGCCCGGTGTTTCTTTTTTAAGTTTCACACAGTGTAATCCCTCATCTGTAATGGGGCGGCCTGCCTGGAACACAAGATTCAATTTGTGGCTGAGGGAGGTTCCTATCTGGCGCTGGTTTGGCTTTTTGTGGCTACAGCCTAGCTGCAACCGAAATTTGGAATAGGGATACTCTCACTTATGGCAGGGTCTGTACATTAGCGTAGTCTCTCATTTGCTGACATATACTGGAAATCTTCACAGCTGGAATCTGTTTTCTATGGGTAACAAACTCTCTTTTCTTTGTTCTAGTTTTATCACTGAGCCCCGCTGCATTTACATATGGAATGTATATGTTAATGTGTTGACATACAGCTTAGCAGTGTAAGAAAGCACAAAATTATAAAGATCAAATGACCAAACAGTACTACATAATTGACTGAATGACTGTAAGGCAAACAGAACACTGTCCCGTATCCCCAGTGTGCAAATACATTACAGCACTGTTCATAGCAAGTCAATATACAACCAAAGTGAAAAACTATATTGTCAATTGCCTAGTAAATAATTAAAAGAATATAAAAGTGTATGTTCCCTTGTTTCTACCTACACATGGCAGATGTCACCCCTGGAATATTTCAAAGCAGTAAAACATGGGTAGGGGCTTTGTGGAAACCTACTTTATTGGTAGACTGCCTAAAACACTTTTTCGTCAAAATTGCATTTGGTTGTGAAATTTAAATAACCCTATCATGGTTAAAAAAAAGTGTTCAAGGAAGACCACACTGCCATTATATAGCTTGAGCGTAGCGTGCTCATATGGTAGGCAGGGCCCTGGTAGACATGTTGGTACTACTTTTTCCATCATTTGGAAAATGGGATATAACCCGAGGTGTATCTATGACAAATTGCACCCCTGGCATCCCGCCCAGCTCCTGGCATCACTGGTTGCGATGAGCTGGGCGGGATGCAGGCCAGAGCATCCCAGGTTGCTAAGAGCTTGGCGTGGAGATATGCAAGGGCTATACACATCTCCCCACGCGGCTCTTAGCAACCTGGGATGCCCTGGGCAGCATCCCCCCCTCGCATATACCTTTCCCTGCCTGCTCTGGTTGCTAAGAGCTGGGTAAGGAGATGTGTATGGCCCTATCACATCTCCCCACCCAGCTCTTAGCAACCTGGGATGTTCTGACTGGCATCCTGCCTAGCTCCTGGCAACCCCTTGATTGCCAAGAGTTGGGCAGGCAGATGCGTATGGGAGAAGGGTGGGGAGAGAAAAAAAGTCAGATATCTGGCGCCCTACCTCCATAAAGTGGCGACCAAGGCATGTGCCATATCTGTCATACCCTAGATACGCCATTGGATATAACCGGGCATGGCAATACCTTTTTTGCATCTCAACACAGAGTTAAAGGAGGCACTTTCACTCTCAGTTCAGGAACTCGGCTGAGAGGCCAATTATACAGCTTGCTGGGTCCTCTCCATTGGCATACCCCAAGCCAGGATGTCTCTCATGCAATGTTCAGCACATTTACTAGATGTTAATTTGTATTCACTAATGCCTCTCCAGATCTGCATTGCTGCTCTATCAAGCAACAGTCGAAATACTGCTCCCCCTTAATTTCTCCTTAGGAGTCAGGCTTCTCTACTGCTCCAGCTTATATCATATCTAAGACTCAGGCTATTGGTTGTTTCAATATCTATCTCTTGTGCAAAACTCAAATTATTTGTCATCACCGAGGGCCTTCTGGGGAGAAGATATCTTATTTTCCAATCTGAGATAACTGTAACTAGTTAGCTTGTTCCCTCAGGCTTTCCTCTGCATACTGCCACTTCGCAATATTTAATTGTCCCTCTACACACTCACTTCTTTCTTCTATTATCTCCTTCTGTACGGGTACCTGTCTAGTGTTTACACAGGATCTTCTTATGGTGCCAATAATGAATAGATGTCCACATGATTTTATGGTGGAGAAAGCAATAACTTTTAATGAAAATTCTTTTCAACAGTTCAATCTCAAGATAAAATAAAATAATTTCCATTGCTATGGTTTTTCTCCCTCACCACCAAGAACAAGATATCTGCTTATAGAGCGGACCTTTAACCCATTTCAATAAAAATGATGCAGCATGCAGCTCTACATTCTGATATGAAATCATTTTACATTCATTAGTTAAACAGAAATGTTTGTTTTTACTTACAATGAGGGCTTTTATTTTCCTAGGCACTGGTGATGAAGCCCTGGTCTACAAATGCATCCTGGGAAGGATCACCAATTTCTTCCTAGGAAATCTCATCTGCAAACTGCAAAATCTCACAAGATCTCCATCCAATCCTGAACTACAAAATAAGGACATCAAAAGATGTAGCTGTACAATCAAAACAATAAAGAATCTCCGACTCCAGTAGATGGTGTATTGAAATGCAACTAAAAGCCGCTTTCTACATAAGTGCCATGCCACTGTACAATTGAAGCAATAAACAGTCTCCAACTACAGTAAATGATGCACTAACATGCAACTACATGCGTGCCACTGTGTGTCTTGGGGTTAAGGATATATAGGGGGGAAGTAGTGAAAACTGGAGCAGACAGAATCTGGGGCAGTTGTGCATGACAACTAATTTTGTCTGCTCCAGTTTTGATAAATTCCCCTCATAGAGTCTCCTGATACACCAGCGAGATATCATAATCCAATATTGTGACACAATCCATATATCTTATGATGATCTCTCTCATCTGTCTGTAAATGCAGGAGTACAAGTTTGTTTCAGGACTAATTTGTCCACTAATGTGTCCAGAGCTAGTCCTCTGATTCATCTCTATCATGTTACAGCCAACAAAACATCGTCTCTCCACAGTGCATCTTGGGGGAATAAAGAAATAACCCTTGTTGCAAGTTCGGGTGTGCAGATGACAGTGTACAGCCACGTCTTCCCATAGGGAAGAACAGGCCGCTGCGTGCAATTACGCGGAGCACCGGTCCCTCCTGGGATCGGCCTGTTTACGGGCATGCACGCCGCACGGACGTGTACACCCGATCTGACTGAGGCCTTAACATATGCACGTAAAACATGCAAAAAAGACACGCATAACACGCGCGTAATCGCCTAGATGTGAATGGAGCCTAAAGGCGTTTTCGTTAGGAAACTGGACTTCTTGCCATGCTCCCTGAAGAAAACATAGAAGAAAACACGAATAAATGTTTTTCCCTATATATTTAGGTTCAGTATTCATGAAGATGCCTGTCAGTGTACCCTGGAGCTGTACAAATGCAATATTTAGTGAAACCTTTGTTCCTTTTTCTTTCATATTTATGTATTTGCTAATACACACCCTGGTAGACATGACTCATTATTGTTTTTGAGTGTTATATTATACCAGCAATATCTTTAATCGTGCAGTATGAAGAATACACAGGGGGGAATTTATCATAGCAATTGCGAGAGTATGAACACGCACGGAATATATTTGATGCACTTTGCGCCAGATTTATGTTGCTAAATGTAGTAGATCCCATCGCACTCCTGACCGGATAAAGCCCAAACGAAAACTGGGGGGTGCCGAAAGTGACAGCGAATGCCTCCTCATATCAAATGCATAATACCATAAAGTCACTCGCACTCTGTTTGTAGATAGCAGTCAATCTCCTTTATTGACTGAACATGATGTCACATACACAAAGCAACGTTTCGGGACTAGGCAGTCCCTTCTTCAGGCAAACAACAGTGTTAACACCAATACAAAGTGCAAACATATATACATGGAGGGAAACAATCAAACAATTAGCCAATCACAACAAATCACCAGAGTGTGTACCTCCCACTCAAACGTCATTTGAAGTTCTATTCCTGCCCCCTCCTGATGATGCTGCATAATGTCTTAAACAGCTTACACAGAGAAACAATGACCATATAGTGACATTGTGCAATCATGATGGTCTGTCTCCTTGATGCATCCGTATAGCCGCTGTGTTCAAGTCACAGCCTCTCATACAATCCTATGAACCAGACCCCTAGTTCCACCCCACGTATGTCATCATGTGGAAATGGGCGTAAATAGAGGAGTCATGGCAACATGGTTAAACAATTCCTGCTGTCAGTAGGATCGTGCTAGGCGCACGTGCCACAGCCTTTCATGACCGTGCATGCTCTAGCGTCCGCCATGTCTGCAGCACAACAGGGACAATGTGTAACCAATACAAAATAAAAAATCAATAAAAAATGTACCTCATTACGTGGCAACTCGGCCATCATTTTGTAGTGAAATGATATCAAGGAGGACAGAATTCAGTCCGACACAGGTACACAAACAGTGATAACATACATTGACTCAGATGTTAACAACCTCCATTACATGTATAGCAACTAGTTAATATACATAAAAATATGTGTTTCCACAGTACAATGTGTACAGATACTATTAAACTTAAATGTATGTATTTGCTAATACACACCCAGGTACACTTGACTCATTATTGTTTTTGAGTGTTATATTATACCAGCAATATCTTTAATCGTGCAGTATGAAGAATAACCAGCAATTGCGAGTGTCTGAACTTGCAGGGAATATATTTGATGCACTTTGTGCCAGATTTATGTTGCTAGTGTAATGTTGTTCATAAATGAGGTTAAATAGACTCCAGGAAAGAAGACTCGTAACTGCATGCAAAATGCTTTAATGTCGCTTCTTGAAGAAGTGGTCATGGGGACTTCTAAAGTTGTGATTGTTTTCTCAGGTGATGCTCCAGTTTCATACAGCCGCAGAACAAGTGCAGATGAAAACAGCCACAAAACAGGCGCAAAACACGTGCAATTTGAAAAGTAGTGCAAGCTCAGGTTAAAACAGGTGCAAAACACGTGCAGTTGGAAAAGTATTGCAAGCTACTGGTCAAAACAGGTGCACATGTTAAAAGACAAATTTGCACATTAAAAAAAAGGATCTAAGAGGCTAAAACTGTCAAAATTTTAGCACGAATCTCGGCGGGTTTTCAAACAAGCTCGTAAGACAAAAGACGTGCGACCGTACAATAGAAACTACTGTCGCACACCTTCCATACACCTGCTGATTATCGTACGATCGCGGGATTTCCCGCGATTATCGTACGATAATCGGCAGGTGTATGGGCACCTTTACTGTTAGCAGCCAACTTTTTGGCAGTTGTGCTCACTGTGTAAATCGTAAAGAAAATGTATAGATCATACTGTGTCATAACTTATGTCTGTACACATCTGCTATATTTGACTGTTTAATTGTATTGGAAACCACAAAAAACTAAACAAAAACTATTGCATTAAAAAAAATAAAATTAATAAAAACGAGAAGCGCTTGGAATACACAGTCGGCTTCGGGCTTTGTAAGCTCTCCTAGAAGTGTTCACAGGTTCTGCATTTCTGACATCTTTGCACTTATCAAACAGATAAAAACACTTTTGAAATGGAGCAAATAAGAAATGTTCATCCATTGTTAGAGTTTCCATCCACTTTAAAAGAAAGTGGTGTGTGACGTCATCAGCTTGAGCCAGCTGGCACACAGAGTCACCCTGATAAGGCTATAATATGTATACAGAATATATGGGAAAAGTGATCTTGTAATTTTCCTACTGACCACTAGATGGCGGGAACCCCATACATTTGCTGGCTGCTTACTGCACGTGGCGGACTGAATTGCAAAGCTTGGATTCCCCAGGGGGATGGTTACTATACCAACATCATGCCCGGGTCTTCATTCGGAGGAGAGAAGCAGAGACCCCAGAAAGGACTACACTGGGGAGTGAAAGTTGTCTGCTACAGGCGAGGACAGCACAAGGTAGGAAGGGGAAGGTAAGATATATCTTATATTACCTGCTATGTTATTGCCTGTGCTACACATGGCAGGTTACATTAACCTATTAGGGACCAGTGCCATATGTAGCAACAGAGAAAGATTTGTACAGTTCTCCAGGGCATTAGGATTCACAGATAGTATCTATGTACTTACTATGACTTTTAAGACTGCACCTTTTAGAGCAGAGGTAGTCAACTCCAGCTGTTGTGGAGCTACAAGTCCCATGAGGCATTGCAAGACCGACAGTTACAGGCATGACTCCTAGAGGCAGAGGCATGTTGGGTTTAGTAGTTAAAACACAGCTGGAGGACTGGAGTTGCCCACCCCTGTTTTAGAGCTTCTGTTTTCAATAACATATACAGTATTTAGCAACAGGGAGTGCCTCAGTGGTAGTAAATACATTAACCGGTGAAAGAGATAATTATAGATGTCTACAGATGTATGTTTACGCATGTTTGTGAATTATTCATGCTTGGATGTTGGACGTGCGCGAAATCTGAGGGCTTAGGAGACTTGTTGCTTGCTAGGACTGATAGGAACTAGGTGAGTGTACATCTAGTGCCTCCCAGAGTTGGGAGGTGTGTATTAGGAGCAGCACATGTGGTTGGCTGGCCTGTGGATATATATAAGACAGTACATCCCGGCTACTAAATAGACAGTTGGTGGGAGCCGGTGAGGACCACCTACATCGGCCAGCGCAATCACAACACAAACAGGCAGTTCAAGCAGCTTCTGTCTGTCATCTGAACCATAGAACGGACTCCTGACTCTTTTCTGCACCTAGGACTAATAACACGCTGCTGCGACTATAAAGACTGGGGAGACCATCTCAGTTTCATCCCTGAGAATCCCAGCAGGACCTTCAGCTCGTCTGATCATAGTCCACAAGCACCCACCAACCCACTCCAGGCTTGAAGCTACAGGTAGGTAAAGACCCCTGTAATCATGGGGGAGTGGAGGCATTGCCTCGAAGACCCTTAGTGCCTGCTTGCCCTAGACCCGTCACAATATCTTAGGACATTTGGTTGAGGGAAAAATATTGAAAGTGCTTTATTTTAGGTACAGCCAATTAATACTCTTTGCACATGAAATGTTTCATGCGAGATAACATCTTTCTGCATTGTGTTATTGCTCTAAGAGGTTTAAAAAGTCGCTGGAAATGAGATCAAAGAGTATTTAACAATGTGTGTGTGTTTCAGGATTGCAGATGTTAGAGTTAGGATGATCAGTGACACAACCAAGCATTTGCAGGCAGAAAAAGAACTGCAGCAGACTTCCAGTCACCTCCTATAATGCTCATCCATTTGTCTATTGTTAGAGAACACAGTATCTCGTTCCCTTCCCCGAGCAAGTGGAGAAGTCAGTAACACTATTGTGTGCCTTGTGACAGTATTATTCCTGGGTGCTGAAACTGCTGCCTGTATAATCACATCATTGACCCTGTGCTGCAGAGAGCCCAATTCATTGATTAAACTTTTCCTTTGTGCTGTATTGAGCAGAATGGACAAGCCGTCATTAGCCTTCCACAATTACAGTGTTGCTGTCAGAGGATAGTAAGGTCCATAGACCTGTGAGCGGCAGGAGGGGAGATGGAATGGACAGCTGACAGAAGGGCTGGGGAATAGAAGGCGACTAAGAAAGAGGGATACAGCTGTCAGTGATGTAAAGTCAGCATCGTGTACTTTCAGTGATACAAGTGTATTCAATTCGTATAGAAAGCGGTCTTAGATTCAGTCTCAGTTGTATAAGTATAAATAAGGAAATCTTTCTCGCAAATTCTGATCTGCAACATCTGTAACATCTGCAAAAAATAAGTCAAGGCAACTGCACATGCTCTATCTTTCTTGAAGACGTTTTACTGGACATCTTCAAGAAAAATACAGCCAATCTTTTTTAAAATGTTCTTTGCCTTAGGCATTAGAGAGCCATCATATATGTAGGATCGATCATTCTGCTTGCTAAAGGATATTTCTTTTGGAAGATCCTTCCATATTCTAACATGCTGGGATCAACCAGGCATTTTTGTTCATGTCATTATGGGTTAAAGGGGTAGACACCTCCAGTGCAAGCTTATTACAGAGCAAGCTGAAGCAATCAGTCATACATAACATGACTGATAGTTTCTTGCCCTAAGATTGGTCAGCTGAGGATGTCTGCAGCACTCTAAAGGGTGCCCATAAACATAGATATCACCTGATGCAGCCAAAATTGTCTGAATTGTGCTCATCTCTTTACCTATACAATTTTTAACCTGCAGGTAAAAAATTCAATGTCCGCAGATCCAGATCTGCAGGAGGTTAACTCACATGACCAGACACAGGTCAGGGACTGATTAGATGTTACAAGATTTGCTCCCCTGTTACAGACTGTAGTTAAACTGTACATCATCTTTCTCTTTCTGTCACGGTAAATAAACACACACTTTTATTTATCGTGTCAGTAATACTACTAGTTTATCCTACAGGTTAAGATATAAAACAGCTGCATTTACCTTGAAGGTTTTTAAAGAGCAGAAGATAAAAAGATACCTATTATATCTGACATATAGAGTGATACTGAATCATGTAAACGTACATCAATACTTGAAAAGCTAGAATTGTTCAAAGAGGTGTGAAAGTAGGAAGTAGATTTGATATGGCCTTATTGCCAAGTTATGGGAGCAACATTAACTTATTTTAGTAGAGCACACCTAGGTCAACAGACTCAACACCATTCAATTCCTGCTGGCCATGGAAACAAAAGATAAAAGTTAAAAAGTCGAATTTGACATTCTGAGCTATAAATGAAGCTCATTGTGCTGCAACCCCTGTGAACGGTGTGTATATGTTAGTATGGGTGTGTGTGTATATGTATGTATGTACTGTATGTGTTATACATGTATATGTATAACACATATATATATATATATATACATATATATATACACTGTATATGATCTCTGGCATTTGTAATGTTCCTTGGATTTTTTTCTGTTGTACTGTTTATAGGGCAATTCTTTTTCTATTAGTGTTTAGTTAAAGGAGCATGCAATCATTACATACAGAGCTGATGTTTGCTTGTATGTACTGCGCAAATCCTATTTACATTGTACACAGCTTACACATCACTGTTGACACACAACTACAAGTCTCTGCAATGTAAGGGCTTGTAAAAATATTTGTGGACAGAACCACATTGATCTTTACGTTTTATAGTTATTGTGCTACTATGTTGCAGATACACCTGTAGAATATCACACAGGTAGACATTTATTGTATCCATTTGATGCATTGCTCTTGCCTAGATCTCATAAATATAATACGTTTAAGAAAAAAAAAATCAATGTGGGCAAACAGGGAGTTAGTAATCAAAAGGGTGCAGGGGTCAAGAAGAGCAATGAGGAATTCTGTATGAAGCAATAAGGAACTCTGTACGACAGGGGAAACATGTTTTTTCATCATTTCACTTTATGGAAGGGTCAAACATTTTTTCATATTTGCTGTAGGCTTTGTTGTTTTTTATGCACTGCCAAGAACCCACTTGACCAGACCAGGAAGGCTAGCCAGTCAGCAGATCTGATCTCTGGCCGCCGTCACTAGGATTTTACTTGCTGCATCCTTATAAAACAAGGCTTCTATGAGCATGCATCTGAAACATTGCATCTATAAGAAAATGTAAACCCTGGGATGTCATCTCCATGTTTTTTCATGTTTTGTTAGTACCAGCGATTCCCAGTAATGAACAGACACAAGTCAGAGTTCACTTTTCAACACTTGAGTGATGTCAGATTATATGATGATGACTTCTGACATGGTTCTACATGTTAACCTGTATAACATCCTTGCACACTGCACTTTTTTAACAGCAATGTGAGGAAAAACCTTCATCTGTAGAAGCAGTGATTTAAGTTGCATTTACAGAGAACTGGTAAATACAGTTTATAAATCTTTACAATACTTGGATACTGTTGCTTTCCTATGGCATAGGACATATTTACAAGCATAATGCATATTTACAAATATGTAAGGTAGTGAAAACACACACTTGTAGCTGACCTGCATCAGTCCACTGTAGACAGGCTGCATCGTTAAAAGGAGGTTTACAAAACAGAAGATTGTAAGCTCTGCACCTTATGTTGCATTTTGCCCACTGTTTGCCAAGACCTTTAGATCATTACGGCAATCATAGGTACACAGAAGATTATTGTAACTGTGAAATGAGTAATTCATATGCTACAAGATAAGCTCTGTAACATTAATGTTTATTACTGCACGGTGGCTTAGTGAGCACATTGAAGCAGTCTCTGGTTAGCTGGTTCGCATGATAATAAAGAGGGATGGCAGTCTCGTATGTGCTCTATTAAGGGGAATAAACTGCATATCATACACACAAAACAAGGCAAGGAAGGATAGCTATCTGCAGCTCAGGTAGCATGTAGTTGTCAGGTCTTTGCAGCCTCCTTGTAGGTGGACTTCATTGCCCAAAGGCAGGCTGTACTTATAAACCAGGGAGTATGTTATCTCCAACAATACAGTAAAGATGGGACAAGCTACATGCATGTAGAAAGCTTTATTCCTTTACTGGTATTCGGGAACACTTATTTTGACACTGGCTATTTGAGGAGGGCAGCTCAGCCAGACGAAAGGGCCAATAATACTGTTGTTCAGTGAGTCCACATATCCTACTCTGCTTAGGACTATCTTCTAGTATTGTTTACCATTATATTTAATCTGGTATAGATATCATTGTCCTGTTCCTGTAACATTTCTGGCAACTAAAGGACCATGAACAAAACAGAATCATCATTCACATGTGCCTAGGACAGCAAGAGATGTAAATATGGCCATGGCTATGTTATCGTCTGCTGGCTTATGGTTATTAGCATAGAAATAGATGGCTTTGCTTTGTAACATAGCCTTTAAATCTGATGTGTTTTGCTAAGTGTCGAATTGCGGGGAAACAATTGATGGGTGAAATAAATAAAAATTTGGCGCTTAGTGTCTTTTCGTTGTATTTGTTTGTTTAGATGTACTGTATCTTGTTCAGATTTATAGATTACATAACATACTGAAGGGTATTTGTTTGTGCTGTGCTTGCATATGAGCATTGTTGCTGCATATCTCACATATTGTATGAATGATTTGGACTTTTTCTAATAAGGAGGTAGAGAAACACATTGCTATACAGTTAGACTAAGGTCACACGAGGGCTATTCTTTCCTGCAGTCTGCTCCCAAGTAATGCTACTTGTCGGATAGGATCAGTCTTCGTTCACTTTTCATACTGAAATGATGCAGCAATCATTAGCCCAGCGCAGAATTGCATTCTGTGATTTTCAGTTAATAAAAGCTCTCACGTTACTTGGACCTTACACATAGCAGCTAATCAACCTTTTATTAGTTTTATTACATTACAGTGGAACTGCAGCCACAATGGTTTCTCTTTTATTATTTCATTTTGGAATGGGGAGAGATTAAAAACACATTTGAGTTCTATTGCTGTATGTGTACTGTCATGCTGGCACCCAGGGAATAGTTGTAAGCTGTGTTTCCCTTTTCCCTTTCTCTGGAGTTCATTTTTCAGATATTCCTTTAGAAAAACCATTAGGGGCCTGTGATAGTAAGTTCAGTGATGTCATTTGGTCACCAGTATAGGAATGGGATACATACAACACTAAAAGCTGACAGTTGTTCTAACTTTTCCCCATTTTAGCCACAACTGCTAGAAAAATGCTTTACTTTGGTGTTACTTGAAACTGTAAATGCCTTATGCAAAAAAAAAAATCAAAAACAAATATTGGAACCCCCACCCACCAGAGCAATCAATTTTCTTATTGAAAGGTACCAAGGATGACATTATTTGCATTGGTGTTTTTTGTAAATGCCAGTGAATCTGGCAGTCATTGAAAATAGACCCTTTAAATTGTTGGTCAATGCAAATGCTACGATTACATGAGTGGTTAGTGTACATGCAGTAAGTGTAAATGCCCCCTGTACATTTGTTGTTAGTGTAAATGCCCCTGTACATTGGTTGTTATCGTAAATGCCTCCTATACATTGGTGGTTAGTGTAAACGCTCCCAGTACACTGCTGTTTAGTGCAAACGCCAAGCCACCTGTACACTGGTGGTCAGTGCCAATGCTCACAGTACACCGCTGTTTGGTGCAAATCCCCCCCTGTGCACTGCTGGTCATTGTAAATGTGCCATGTACTCTGGTGGTTAGTGTAAATGCCCCGCCCCTGTACACTGCTGGTGTGTGCAGGTCCCCCTATACACTGGTAGTGGTGGTTTTTACAAATGCCCCTCGTACACTGGTGGTCACTGCAAATGCCTCCATACACTGGTGGTCAGTAGAGAAGTAGGTTCCCCCACATCAGTGGTCAATGAACAAAGAGGTTTCACCCACTCTGATGGTTAGTGAAGATCAGGGCTACTCTAAATCTGGTGGTCAGCAGAGAAGCCTCCCCACCCGCACTGGTGGTCAGCGTAGAAGAAGGCCCCCTCAAAATGGTGGTCAGTTGAGAAAAATTCCCCCTCACACTGCTGGCCAGCTGAGAAGAAAGCACCCTTACACTTGTTGTCAGCGGAGAAGGGCCCCCTCACACTGGTGGTCTGTGGAGAAGGGGCCCCTTACCCTGGTGATCTTTAGAGAAAAAGGGCCCATTTACACTGGTGTTTAGATGAGAAGAAGGGTCCTTTTACACTGGTGGTCTGTAAACACGATAGGTCCTCTACACTGGTGTTCATCAGAGAAGAAGGACTCTTTTACACTAAAAGGTAAACTCTGATTGAACAAATCACTGTACAATTATGCTGACCAATCATGCAGCACTAGATAGTTGTTGATAGAACTAAAGGAGATTGGAAAATTAGATTGTAATTTGTATGGACCGCTTTCCTCTGAAGGTCTGCTCTTGGATGGTTATGTTTAAGCAGGTCAGTATGTACCTTTTGCAACTGAAGCTTGTAGAGCTGCAGCTTGGCTCTAGCTCTGCTAAGTAATGACGAGGTTGGAACTTTGTTGGGTGGGGAATCAGTCTGATCACAGAGTAACTCTAGAGTCTGGAAGGAGTACTTTCATTCAGCCGGTATGGCAAGGCAGGCAAGGAAAGCTGTACAGAACTTTGCCACCCATCCCCCACCCCCATAGCAGCCCTTAGTATGATTTCAGCAAACAATGTTTGTCTACTTAAGAAATATATTGCTGATTCGGCCTAGAATGGGTTTTTTAGATGTAGTTTGGGAAGGAAGCCCAAACTATTGTCATGTTTGGAAATCCTCTACTTATTTAGTCTTCATTTATTATGTGTTCTACTGTAGGAGCTATCTTTCACCAGACTGCAGAAAGAATGGATAAAAGTTGTTATCAGGCTCCCCTGAGGCTGTTGCACAGTACCCCTTAGTTGCTATTTCTTACATTTCTGTATTAATAAATTATCCTCATTGGGGGACATTTAATAATGCAATTGAATGTGCATTCTGATTTCAGATTATGATTATGGATGTGCATTTTGTATGCAAAAATGTTAGCATTAATCTTTGGATTTTGCGTCCAAAGCGACAGTTGTCAATCTTATCTAATAGTGCTGCTAAATAGCAGCTGACCTCCTGTTTTCTCGCTTGTGTAGCAACTGTGAACAGTTACCGTATTTAGCAATAACATTTCACCTAAGAACTGTTGCAGAACTTAGAAGTGTTAAGGAACACTTTTTTAACACATGTAGATATAAAAAAGGTACTAATTGGGCCACACTGTAAATATTACCCACGTGAAAATAGGATAAATAAATAACTAAATCAATCAATATAACCAACGTGAAAATAAATATATAGAAAACGAAATCAATAAATGCACCTAAAATCACACACAATGATAAACAGTGAGTAAAGTGTCGGCAATCATAAAGCGTGATGCAATAATCAGTCCTTCAAATATCCATCCAACGTGTTTCTAAACACTCAAAAACCAGTCCAGAATTCTTCCCCCAATGTGATTTTATATCAGTGACTCCTCTTCACCTGTGCAAAAACTTCCAGTAATCCCCACCTCAGAAAACCTTCACTCAAACTTTAGGTCTAAAAGCATTGTTCCTCCTTATAGTCAAGGCGGAGGAAAGCCCTCAACGAATCCACCAATAAAAGAATTTCTAACTTCCTTTTGTACGCCTTCTCGTCTGCTGGATCAACCAGGTGAGCTGAGCCGCCATGTGTGCCGATTGCCCCAACGTGTAAGGATCTTTATACTCAGAGACCCATGTAGATATGTTCATTCCTAACAGTAGCTAATTTATTATGCAAATTGCATACAAAAATGAACCTGTTCTTGGCTTGCGATAAAAATAAAAGAAGCAATAGGTTATTGGGATGGAGACCAAGCAAGAAAATTTGCTTACAGACGCCCTAGTCCTATCTTCATCAACCAAAAAAAAACAATGTCATCAAATCCTATATTACTTTATGAAGGAAAAGGTGATGGCACTGCAATGTCACTTCCTTCTCTTCTAAAACAGGACATATCCTAGAAGAATTTTACAGCTGTTTGACTTTCTTTATAAAGGAGGTACCCACATCCTGAATCATTCATTCAGGTATAAGGTTTCCCATATTTGCATAACAACAACAACTTTGTTTGCTGCACACTGCTTTTGTGTACTGTCTCATACACTAAGCACATAGGGATTACGTTATGCATTAATTACGTTACTGTGGTATTGCATTATTGTAGATGTGTGTGTGCACATCTGTAATCATAGTTACATAGTATTTTAGGTTGAATAAAGACACAGGTCCATCAGGTCCATCATCTTCTATTTAACCAAGATGTCACTCATATCTTTAATTCATAATTCAAACCCAAATATAATGTGCCTAATTAATTCTTTGCAAATAAATGCTTCTTGGACAAGCATATTTTGCACCAGCACCAACAGACTGATTGTCATTGGGGCAGGTTAACTGAGCAACTAATTAGGGATGCACCAAAACTTCAGCCGCCGAAACATATTAGCCAAAAATGGCACTTTTGTCAAAATGCGGCCGAAATTGCTTCTAGTTTCTCTCCTCCCTGCTGGGCGCTGGTCTATGTCCCCTCTGACACAGCACAGTATCCAGCAGGTAGGAGGAAAACTGTCAGAGGAGGCCGATCGGTGTAGGGGAGGAGAGTGCTGTAAACGCATTTCACAGGAAGGAGGCCAGGCTCTCCTCCCGCACAGCCTCCTCTGACCGATCTGGATGGAGATTGGTGTGGAGGCGGAGGCAGCATGGCGCTATCACAGGAGCCCAAGCCAGTGGGGAGGGGGAGGACTCAGCTGTCAAAATAGACCAAGCTCTCCACGCAACAGCAAGTCAGGATGGAGAGCGGTACAAGCAGTCAGCTTGCAGTTGGCTCCTAACTGTTTGTAAATAACTGGACATAGTATGAGTTATTATGTACCAGTTCTGAATGAATAGGACGATGTAGATCACTTCCTGTTCATTCATAATTGTGGACACAGTAAACATTCTATCTCCACAAGTTATGAATGAACATGAACACTCAGTATAGAGGATTCCTTATCATTTATAACAGGAGCTGCAGAAACAGAGATTATGGACTCTGTGTCCTCAATCTCTTTTTCTATTTTAAAAGGGAAATATCAGGGGTCTGTTTAGACACCTAATATTTCACCAAAGCCCCCAACAGTAAAAACATAAAATATAAATATGAAAAAATGTAAACGTTTATAAAAAATAAATAGTAATAAAATATTTTTAAAATGTAAAAAGGTTAGAAAAAATATTTTTGGATTCGGCCTGACATTTTTTTTTACATTTTCATTTCGGTGCACCTCTACAATTAACGCTTTACACACACACAAGGTAGCCGCCACCACATGTTTTAAGGTGAAAAAATACTTAAGGCATGTTCTCCTGGTCTTCGGTTCAGTGCGGAGGTTAGATCACTTGCAGAGTAAGTCCAATCTGATATGGTAGAGTCACAGGCCCTCATAAATGATGCCCTGGGCATGATTTACTAAAGCAAAGAGGCTGTTCACTTTGTAAGGGAATTTTCACTTTACAAGGGAAATTGCCCTTAGCTTGGTGAATAAGGTGAAGTTCTGCTGATGTCCATCTTCCAATTGTATGCAATAATCCTTTTTTTCCTTGCTCATGATTGGGTATTCTTTGCAAAGTGAATTTTCACCACATTGTCTAAGCTTATGGAAAATTCCTTTGCAAAGGAAAATTTCCTTGCAAAGTGAACAGCCTATTTCCCTTTAGTAAATCAACCCCTTAGTTTTTCCTAATAGACAAGAGCTAGCTTGCAAATGCAGCAGCTTTTTTTGTTGTTGCAGATCTAACACTACCAGTCAAAGGATCTGATGGGTGAGTTGGAGAATATTTTATCATGCTGAGAAGACTCACCGTCAGTCCCCATTCACAACTCAGCATTTCGTGTACACGCATCATATGTGTAAACAAAATTGCGCTTTGACGTGTGTTTGTAAAAACACGTCAACAATGCAAAACGCACTTGCTATGCCATTACATTTTATGGCACCCCAAACGCGGGCCAGGAAAACAGGGAACACGTTGCAGATTTTGCTACATGCACTACTTTTCTGCGTATGATGCACGCTCAGGACCCCAATGAAATCAGTTGGGACGTGTGGAAAACAAACACGCATAATTGCGCACATAAATGCACGTATGAACGTGATGTGCATTCCAGTTATGCTCAGGTGTGAATGGGGCCTTAATACCAACTAGTTACATCACATTTTCTATATGACATTTCACAAGCCGACAACCAGCATAATTTTTTGCAGAATTAAATTATGAAGTGTTAAATATTAAACACATGGATATGATGTACATTTCTCTTATACATTTGTGTAGCCAATTTTTTGAAAGGTAAGTCTATTACCGTGGAATGAAAATTAGCAGACTCGCAAATGTGTATTCATTAAGCTGCATACCAGACTAATTACAACCTGGCCATTTAGGACAGGGCCTCATCACCAGTCCTTTGAAGGTTATGCTAAGTAAATTTTAAGATGCTCCTCCGTCTTGGCTTAAAGGAGAACTATAAGGTGAGTGCTTTTCACTCACCTCATAGTTCTAGCCGACCTGTGACAATGAGACTATCACAGGTCGGCTCAGTAGATCGGGAGGTGAGCGAACACATACCGGGTTCGCTCACCTCTCGATCCTGTCACGGCTCTCTGCCGTGACAGGGGGAGGGGCTGGATTCCCCTCTCCCCGCTCTGATCTGCCAGCGCTGACTGGCGGAACGGATGGGGGAGGGGGCGGGTACAGCTGCCACTCACGCAGCTGGGCGGATCCCGCCGTCTAAGTCGGGATCCGCTCCGGCTGCGGCATCTCAGTATACCGCGAGCTTTAGCTCGCGGTATACTGAGCTTAGGGTAACTGGAGGACGCTGGTTTGTGTTCTCCCGTTACCCTAAGGAGAACTATGGGGAAAAACACTGACCCCATAGTTCTCCTTTAAAGTTCATTTCCTTTGAAAGTGGTTAGCATCTATTGCGGTAATGAAGAGATGCAGTGATGATGTATATTTGTGCACATTTTCATGACTCACATTGCAGGATTTCTTCATTTTTTTTAAATGAAGTTTCTATTAGGCCTAAAAATTTCCTCCACCGGAAATTCAATCTGACACCAGAGTCAGACTGTAAACAGCTGCCCCCCCCCCCTAAACATGATCACTAAACACCAGCCCTGCCTTTGCACACAATACACTCTACGGGGCAGGGCTGGTGGTGGTTGAGCTTACATAAAGATATACACACATTGCTTGCACAGCACAGAGGCAGCCATTTCCATGAGGATATAAAGAGGAAAGCTAATAAAAAATGTTAAGTTTCTATGTTCATATACAGCAACTGCATATGCCTGCTTAATGTACACTTGGTGTACATTGCTGGCAATTGTTTAAAAAAAAATACTTTTGGCTGCTTACGTAAAGACATAAGATTTAAGTCTGACCTTTTTTTTCCATGTGGGAATTATGGGACAATGAGGGTGGCATGGTGTTTAGTTCTGCTCCACCATTCTGTCCACATAGTTTGGGGTTTGTCAGACTCCACTATTGTCACACCCTACCTGAGATTTGACTTGTCTCACTACATCACATTACCATCTATATTACATACCACATTGTTCCTGTGTAAATTGCCTGTGCACCTCCAGATTAGACACCTGGCACTTTTCCTTCTTGGCATGGGGTGAACTGATCTCAAGTTGCAGCAGTTAAACATCTGCCAGTTTAAAAGGAAGGTAAAAATATGTCTAAACAACAGATAGGGTGTATGCATCATTGGACCAGTTTTTAGAACCAATACCTTCTGGTCTAAATGTATTTGAGAGACCCAAAGGCTAAAGAGGAAATCAAAATACAAACTTACTCTTCCAATAATCATTTACATTCGCCTCATATCATGAAAAACATTTTAAGTGTGAATATTCTATTCAGCAATGATTAATTTGTAATGGGAACACAGACATCACAAACAGAGCTATTCTGAACATTTATCTTGCCTTCGGCATATGTGAATGATGAAGCATTGATCAGAACTAGAAATGTCTCAGTCTAAATTGCTCCACGTATTATTGTAGTATTGTAAAGACTGTAAACCAAATCATTTTCATGGAAGTGTTCTTTTTAGTGGAATTGAGCAGAAAAGATGCAACATCTTTGAATTCATTGTGTCGATGATCCCTCTCATCTATCTGGCCCTTTGATCCATTCACAGCAGGAAAACATCTTTGTAGATTGTGATTTTTCTCATTTTGGGCTTTTACAGGTTTAAAATAGATCTTGTGTGGGTAGGCAAATAAAATTGTCCCTAAAAGTTCCCCTACACCACTTTTTTTTTCACCCAAAAAGGTGAGGGGGGGGGGGGGCAGAAAAAAAATAGAAGAATCATCTTACAGAGAGGCACGTTGGGCAGATTCCTGTGCAGCGAGGATGTTAAAGGTTTTTTTCTGTGCACCCCCACACTCTAAGATTACTAGATGACTCTGCTTTCCTGGAGTGGGGTGCACAGTACTGTCAGATACCCCAATGTGTTGGTTGGTAACCTTTCTGAATACTGGCCAGTAACATGATCATCGTGATTAACCTATTATGGTGATCATTGAAAGTTTGTTCAACTGCTTTGTATCTTCTTCCTTCTCACTCACCTCAGCTTTAACTGTGGAAGGAGAAGAAGAACCTCAGCCAAATTCTAAATGAAGAATAAAAAAAAAAATATTAATTTCTTAAAGCACAAAAACTTAACAGCTTAAAATCTAAAATAAACACACTTGTTTATCAACCACAGCAGTGGCATACTGTATATCAAAACTTGTGCATACTTGGGATCAATGTATTCAGAATAATTGGTAAAATATAGGTTAATAAAAATGTTTGCAATTGTAGTTGGTGGGGAAAATATGTTACACATTAATCAACAGAAATCTTTTTCCCTGCATTTTTCTCTTTTTCCCTACCTATTTGCAAAGCTGTCAAACAAGTATTGTTGAGCAAACTGGCACATACCAAAACCTTAGAATTTCATCTGGTTACATAAATTTTTATTATTTTTCTGACCTAATCCCTTCTTCTCCAAAGGTAGAGGAATTTTTTCCCAGGTATGCATAAGCATCATGATACATGACAGGAAAGCAAAAATTACAGAAGTCTGAAAATCAGAGAGCATGCTTTAGAAAAAAAAAGCATTTTTGGGCACGGGACTTAGAGAAATTGTGTAAATAAAGGCATTGTCAAAGATAGGAGGGTACTGTTTAATGTAAAAAAGATATTTAAATATATTTTAATGTGTTCATTTTTATTAGCCACCGATCTGTCCTCCTTTTTTTTCTTGCCTTACTGAGCGAGATTGCATAGTTCATGCCACAGTTCTTCCTACTGACAAATCTGATCTTATGGTGGATATACACTGGTAGATTGAAGATAGAAGGACACAGGGCAACAGATCGTAGATCCTGAATGGTAGGGTATATCGCCACCTGCAGGAGTAGGACGCTAGGCACATAACTAAAAAGACAAGACAGCCTAGGGGCGGCCCCTGCTGGTGGCCCAACCCCTCACTTGCTGACAAGTCTCCAGTTTTTTGCCTAGCGTCAGGAGTAAGGAGCTAAAAAAATTTCTCTGGGAATTTTTTTCTTTTCCTCCGTTTTTTTCGCTGTTTCTTCAAGCAAGTGTTGCCAGGGCGACACGCTGGATGTTTTAGATCCTTGTAGTCTCCCCTGAGTGACCGACGAGCGCATGCAGGCTCTGCCACGGTGGGTCGGCTGCGACTTGGCCTTCCTCTCGACGCCTATGGGTTCGTCCCGGTGGAGGTGCATATGACAGGTGGTCCTGGCCTTCCTGTCACAGCATTCCGCGCAGGCTGGCGGCGCCGCGGCTACGGTCGGGGGCGTTGTGTCCACCGCTCCCCTACCCGTCCTGACTGTGGATCCTCGAAGGGGGGTATGTATGTGGTGGTGCCTGTCGAGGGGCTCGTGACGTCTTCAGCTGGTGAGATGCTGTGCTGGGGCTGCGCTGTTTCTGTCACAGCTGCATTCCCTGGCTGCCTGTTTCCCCCCCCCCCCCCCCCTTGCCTCATGGTGTGCAGTCTGGCTGGGTCTGTGGGTGGCTGGACCTCCTGTGGGGGTTTGCCGCTGGGGGTCTGGGGTCTGTGGGGGTGTTCTGCTTCTGCTGCAGCGTGTGCAGAGACATCCGCGGCCACCGCCGTTCGTTCGGCGGCCGCGGCCACTACTCGAGGCCCTGGTCTGATCGCGGCCTCCGGCCGGCTCCACGGCGGCCATGTTAGATGTGGGCAGGCGCCCTCCCTGGCTGGTAGCTGCTCCGGTTCGGTCCCTGGCTGGCGGGGGCTTCGGTGGGCTTCCTCTGGTGTCACTGGGAGAACCTGGGGCCGTTTTCAGTAGGGCCGGACACACCCGCGGCCACTACTGCTTGTTCGGCGGCCGCTACTCGAGGCCCCGTGCTGGTTGCGGCCTCCAGGCGGCTCCGCGGCCGCCATCTTGGATTTGGGCAAAGTGCCCTTTCTTACATGTCACTTCCGCCCGGGCTTCCTCTAAGCCTCGGACGGAGTGTCTTCCTTTCGGCCTGGGACGCTGCAGAGGACGGACACAAGGGTGCAGCTCTCCTCCACCTTGCAGAGTCGGCGCTGGTGCTGGGCTGAGACAGTGGCCTGGGGGTCGTGAGTACTGCGGGGTCTCTCTCTCTCTCTCCCTTGCTGTGGTGGTCTCCGTTCTGGGGAGTGGGTTTTTGTGTGGGCCATGGATCGCAGGGATGACTCCTCTGCATTGCCGTGTGAGGGCTGTGGGCTTCGCCCGGCGGACCCCTCTAGGTCCCCTCTTTGTGCGGCCTGTACGCCTGCGCTCCTTTGCCAGTCTCCGGTGCGTCCCTCGGGTTCCTCAGGGGGTGTGGTCGGTACCGCATGTACCGCGCTGTCCTTGGAGGTCTTTTCCTCTGCCATGGATGGTTTTGTGACACGCATTGAGCGCGCCTTGACGCGGCGTCCGCCTAGGAAACGGGCTTTGCCAGTCCTGTCCCCTGCCCTGTCGGGGGAGTCAGAGGAGGAAGGGGAACTTCCCACGACATCACCGCGTCCTGATCCTGGTGATTCCTCGCAGCCTGATTCGGCCAGTGAGGATGAGGCCGCGTCTACGCTCCTGGTTCAGGAACGTGAGACGGTTTCTGCGCTAGTCCGCGCTGTTAGGGAGACTCTAAAAATTGAAGACGTTGCCAGCACTTCCGCGCTGCCGCACGTGCAGTTTGGAACGCATAAGAGTAGACGTTCCGCCAAGGTGTTTCCTTACATCTCCTTTTTTGATGAATTCATTTATAAGGAGTGGAAACGGCCTTCCAAGTCTTTTGCGGTTCCGAAACGGTTCTCGGTTCGCTATCCCTTTGAGGAGGACTTTGTGTCTAAGTGGTCTTCACCACCGGTGGTGGACCCGCCGGTCTCTCGTTTAAACAAGGCCACGGTTATCCCGGTGGAGGATTCTCCATCCTTTAAGGATCCTTCCGATAGGAAGGCTGAGGCGCTTTTGCGGTCCCTGTACTCTGTCTCGGGCACTCTCATGCGTCCGGTCTTGGCTTCGGCCTTGGTCACTCAGACTCTGACTGAGTGGGCAAAAATGTTACATCAGGGTCTTGCGGAGGAGAACGTCTCCCCCGCATTTGTGGAATTGGCGGACCAGTTGGTGCTTGGCCTGCGTTATGTCTGTAATTCGGCTTTGGATGCGGCGCCCTTGGTGTCCAGGGTGTCGATGTCAGCGGTGACGCTTCGCCGTTTGCTCTGGCTTAAGTGCTGGTCGGCTGACCAGGCTTCCAAGAAGGCTCTTCAGGAACTGCCCTTTACTGGGGACCGTCTGTTTGGTTCCACCTTGGATGAGATCGTTAAGGATCTGACGGAGGGTAAGAGTACCTTCCTCCCCCAGGCACGCAAGAAGGAACAGCGCCGGAAGCCTGGGCCTACCTTCTCCGCTCATAAGCGGCTTTTTCGGCCCCCTCCACCCAGCGGACGCCAGCCTTTGGGGCTGGGGCGGGTTTCTGGGGTCCTGGACCGTGCAGGGTCGTTGGTCGCCGGAGGAGTCCCGTCTGTCGATAAATGTGTTGGAGCTTCGGGCGATTTGCCTATCTCTCCTTCATTGGTCGACCCGGCTCCAGGGTCTGGCGGTCCGTGTCCAGTCGGACAACGCCACCGCGGTGGCATACATCAACCACCAGGGCGGCACAAAAAGCGTGGCCGTGGGGGGCGTGGCCAAGCAATGGAGCCGTAGAGACGTGAGTGTGCCGAGCTCTGCTCCCTCACATACCCGTTACAGCTGACTTACTGCAGAATATACACTCTGATCCCCATGATTGGCAACAGGAGACTTACCCGATCCTGTAAGAAGAACTCCCGGTGGACTATTCCCGGATACTTTTCACCGACGGCCCCACGAACTTCGGCGGCCTCCTCTGCACGGATGGAATCGAGCGGCCATCTTGCCTCCCACGTGGAAGGACTCCCACAGCCAGGTCAGTCAGCACTGGAGGCTGCCCCCCATCATGCTGATCACTCGGCCTGTGCCCGCTCCCCTATCAGCTCACCGAGGCTGCCTGACACCGCTACACAGCCAGCGGCCCCAGCCCCACAGCTGTCACCTATCCTGGCCTCTGTTTTAGGGGACGACATCAGGGCTCTGCTGCATTCCCTGGCCACCAAGGAGGACGTACACCACCTAGCGCAGCAGGTGGAGGGGACACTGAGAAGGGAGATAGAGGGGATTGCACAGTCGGTCACTGGACTGGAAGAAAGGGTGACCACAGTTGAATCGTCCCATGATGATCTGATGTCCAGAGTCACCGCCTTGGAGTCATCTGCCCAGGCCCCAGCACAGGGCCCATGCCTTGCTGTATCTTAAACTGGATGACAGTGAGAACAGGAATCGGCGGAACAACTTACGCCTGAGGGGGGTCCCTGAATCCACTACTGGGGCTGACCTGCGTTCCACCACCCAAGCTATCCTAAACCAGTTGCTGGATCGTGACCACCTGACACCCATTGAAATGGATACGGTGCACAGGGTTAATGGCCCCCGGGGCGCTGACCGCACAGACCCCAGAGATGTATTGTGCAGGGTACATTTCTATGTACAGAAAGAGGCCATCATGAGACAAGCCTGGCTCAAGAAATCAGTGACCTTTGACGGTGCGGAGATCACTATCCTGCCTGACCTATCTAGACATACTCTCTTCCTACGACGCCTGATGCGTCCGCTCCTTGCGCAGATATCCTCCGCGGGTGCGTCCTACAAATGGGGCCACCCCTTTCATCTGCAAATACAGAGGGACGGAGCTACCTTTCACCTGATGACGCCTGATCAGCTTCCGGAACTGTTCGCTTTTCTGGCCATTGATGTCCCAGACTGGCTTCTCACCCCTGCGGCCTCGAGGCCTAACAATCAGACGGCCCCTCGGCCACAGAGGCTTCGCAGAGGGCGCTCGCAACACCGCGCCAGAGTCGATTCGGCCCCGGACCCGCTGTCCCGCGAGACCTGAAGATACCGTGCAGGAGCCCCGAAAGTGTGCCTTGGACATTGACTCACCATTTCTGATCTCTCCACCGGTGCCAGTGCCCAGACCCGTAATTGACTCTCTCTCCCCCCTTTTAGGATATCTGACTGCCTGCTGAGGACAACGGCTGGGCACATTCGCTGGCTTGAACGCCACGGACTGAACTGAACATTGCGCAATCCACCCAGCCAGTCCGGTCCCGAGCACGCCCACGACAACCCACGATGCCCGATCTGGTACTGTAGCTCCTTGTTGCTGCCCCAAACTCAGACACCCCTACTGACTATGGCAGATTATATCCTTTTTAAAAAAAAAAAAGACCCGCGAGGGTGCTGAGACTAGGCATCTAACATGTGCTGTTATACTTATATGTTTATCCGGTGATTTCCTTGTCATAACCTCATTGTCGTAAACCCTTTACATTGCAGGTATCCCGAGACGGGGCACCCCCGTTGAGCCCTGTCACCTGTGACTTTGGCACACTGACAGTGGGCTCAGCTGTGGCTTAGGTGATGGGAGCCCTCCATGCTGTCAATTGAGCTCTCGCGACGGCTGCTCTGCCAAGGAGACACCCACTAGGGTAGCTGTTGGAGTTTGCAGCAACACAACTGGGGTTGGCCACTCCTAGGAGGGTGCATGAAGAGGGGCCGCTAACCTAGTAGTCCTGATGTTTTCTACTTGTTATTATGCTTTGCTAGGGGGATAGTTTCCTTGAGTGGGTATTGCAGGGAGCATCTCGCTATGTTCCATTGTTTTACACTCCTCCACCTAGGTTCCTTCTTCGCGTTCCGCGTTGAGGGTTGTTATAGAAAATTTGTTTTGATTAATCAGAATTGTTTACCTTCTGTTAGATTGTGTTTTTTGCACCATAACGTAATTTTTTCCTTTTCTGTCACACTCCCTTTCAAATCGGTCCTCATACCATTGAAAGGGGTCTGACTCCACCTTCCAGCTTCCACCTGCAGACTGCCTTGTCAGGCAGGTGCTCCCCTTCCTCTTCTTTTCTCATACCCTTGCTTCGCCCTCTTTCCTTTCACCCCCTGTCCACCCCTCCTCCCTCACCTCTCTTCCTTTCCCTTCCCCCCCTCCCCCCTTGATATCAGCGGACATGGCCCGGCAGGTGAGTGACGGGGCTGACGCTCAGCCGACAAAATTCCTTTCCTGGAATGTGAAGGGTCTCAACATACCCGAAAAGCGGTCAAGAGTGCTGGGGGACTTGAGGAGACACAGGGTACAGGTAGCTTTTTTGCAGGAAACCCACTTTAGAGCGGACTCCATACCCAGACTCTCTGATTTTCACTTCCCGTTTTCATACTATAGCTCCTTCCCTACTGCCAAGGCAAAGGGGGTCAGTGTGTTGGTGGCTAGGTCCTCGGGTTGGCAGCATATTGCTACAGAGTGTGATACGGAGGGCAGATACATATTCGTAAAGGGTTGTTTTTGTGGTGCCTTGGTCACCATGGTCAACATGTACGCCCCCAACTCCGACTAAATTTCATTTTTAGAGGACTGCTTCCTCGCTTTGTCCGACTTCGTCGAAGGGACTCTTATCATGGGAGGGGACTTCAACGTTGCCCTGCATCCACAGCTTGATGTTTCTAGAGACGCCTCACATTTGTCATACTCTTCACACGGAGCAGCTGGTAGATGTGTGGCGCCTCATGCACGCGCGAGACCGCGATTACTCATTCTACTCCACCGCACACCGTACTTATTCAAGGATAGACTACTTCCTGATCAGGCAACGGGACTTACACAAACTCCGACATACCTCCATAGACATTCTCACGATCTCTGACCACGCTCCGGTTCTACTGAGTATGCTCCTCCATACTGAGGGCCCTAGGCCGTGGCACTGGCAGCTAAATGATCTTCTACTGGACGACCCCCTCTCGACGACCCACATTAGTCAGGAACTTACCCATTTCTTTCGACAGAACCAAACACCAGACTCCCCTCCCCTGTCCATCTGGGAAGCCCACACATGTTGTATGAGGGGAATCTTTATTTCACATGCCTCCAGGGCCAAACGTGAGCGGCTAGAAACCATCTCCACCCTACTGACCCAAATTCACCAATTAGAAATCCGCCACAAACAAACTTTGGCTTTGGCAGTGGAAGCCGAACTATGGACTCAACGCCAAAAGCTGGAAGACTTGCTACTTGGCAAGATCAAAGCCAGACAGGTGCGGGTTCGGAGAACGTACTATGAGTACGGTAACAAACCCAGCAGGTCCTTGGCTCTGGCACTTAGAGACGCCAGGGCACAGACTTACATTCCTTCCATAGCGGGGAGGGACGGTGGCGTGCTCTCCAGCTCGGAGGCAGTGGCTGCTCGGTTTAGAGACTTCTTCTTGGAACTGTACAATTTAGGAGGCCGAGGCGCTAGACATGCCTATCACGGCTGAGGAATGGCAAACGGCTCTTAAACTGATGCAACCTCGCAAGGCTCCGGGGCCGGACGGCTTCTCCCTGCGGTACTATAGGACCTTCAGTGCACAGTTGACCACGCCGTTCGTACAGGCATATAATTCCCTTCTCGCCGGACACTCTTTCCCAGCTGACTCCCTCCGGGCCACAATCACGGTCATCCCCAAGGAGGGGAAGAATCCCTCCTTATGCGCTAGCTTTCGCCCGATCTCTCTACTCAATGTGGACCTGAAGTTATTCTCAAAGATCCTCGCTAACCGCCTTCTGCAAAGTGTAAGCAAACTTATCTGCACCGACCAGGTCGGCTTTCTGCCCGGCAGTTTACGCCTTCCCTCCACTGTATGTGTTGCCGCAGCTGCTGCGTCGGATCGCGGTCGAGGGCGTCACCGTCGTCCTCGTGGCCCCGGATTGGCCTCGGAGGGCGTGGTACGCGGACGTGGTTCAGCTAGTGGTGGACGCCCCGTGGCGTCTGCCTCTGCGCCCCGATCTTCTGTCCCAGGGTCCTGTGTTCCATCCTTCTTTACAGTCGCTGGCTTTGACGGAGTGGCTGTTGAGAGCCAGGTCCTGAAGCGGTCATTTCCACTATGCTCAGGGCGCGCAAAGCGGTTTCTAGGAAAATTTACCATCGCACGTGGAGGGCCTATTTTGCCTGGTGTGAGGCTGGGGCCCTGTCCCCGCGTTTATTCTCCATCAGCAGAATTCTTGCGTTCCTGCAGCGTGGGGTGACTCAGGGGCTGGCCTTGAGTACTGTGAAGGGCCAAATCTCTGCCTTGGCGGTGCTTTTCCAGCGGCCTTTGGCGTCTAATGCTCTGGTTCGCACTTTTGTTCAGGGGGTGACACGCATTGCGCCCCCTGTCCGCACGCCTTTGGCTCCGTGGGATTTGAATCTCGTGCTTTCCGTGTTGCAGGACTCCCCGTTTGAACCTCTTCGGGAGATTCCGCTTATATCTTTATCACAGAAAGTGGCCTTTTTGGTGGCCATCACTTCCGTTCGGCGGGTGTCGGAGTTGGCTGCCTTGTCCTGCAAGTCCCCGTTGCTGGTTTTGCATCGGGACAAGGCAGTTCTCCGTCCTCGGCCGGCGTTCCTGCCGAAGGTTGTGTCGGCATTCCATCTGAATAAGGACATTGTCTTACCTTCCCTGTGTCCGAAGCCGGTTTATAGGAAGGAGCGTGCGCTCCACTGTTTGGATGTGGTTCGCGCTCTTCGTGTTTATTTGGAAGCTACGGTTTCTTTCCGCGAGACCGACTCCCTGTTCGTGCTCACGGAGGGTCCTCGTAAGGGTCGGGCCGCGTCGGCGGCTACCATCTCTAGGTGGATTCGTAATGTTGTGACTCAGGCGTACGCCGTTAAGGGGCGTGAGCCTCCATTTCCTGTTACTGCCCATTCTACTAGGGCTGTTGGGGCTTCCTGGGCTTTCCGCCATGGGGCCTCTGTTTCTCAGGTTTGTAAGGCCGCTACTTGGTCTTCTGTTCACACCTTTGTTAAATTTTACAAGGTGGACGTGTTCGCATCGGCGGATGCTGGTCTGGGGCGCAAAGTGTTGCAGGCGGCGCTTTGAGGGGTCTTTTGGGTGTTTTGTTTGTTGTTGCCCATCCCTCAGTGTGTTACTGCTTGGTGACGTCCCTACCATTCAGGATCTACGATCTGTTGCCCTGTGTCCTTCAATGAACGGGAGAGAAAATAGGATTTTTGTACTCACCGTAAAATCCTTTTCTCTCCGTTCATTGAAGGACACAGGCCCCGCCCTCTTTTATGGGGTGTACACTCCTAACTGCTTGTTACTTACTGGAGACTTGTCAGCAAGTGAGGGGTTGGGCCACCAGCAGGGGCCGCCCCTAGGCTGTCTTGTCTTTTTAGTTATGTGCCTAGCGTCCTACTCCTGCAGGTGGCGATATACCCTACCATTCAGGATCTACGATCTGTTGCCCTGTGTCCTTCAATGAACGGAGAGAAAAGGATTTTACGGTGAGTACAAAAATCCTATTTTTTGCCCAAACATTAATATGAACAATTTGTCATAACATTCAATAATGCCATCAGAGACGAAAGTCATTCAAAATGTTGTTTGATTTTAACATTTTGTAATGAATGGTGCTTCTCGAGCAAAATCCACATTCACAGTTAGAATTTTTCATCTGTTCAAGAACAAATTTCCATCCTGCTCCTATTTTATTTCGTCACTGTGGTCAGAATTGATCCTCGATTTGACCCCATTAACTGCAGGTGGAAAAAAATGCAGCACTGAAAGATAGAAGAAAAGGAAAATGAGAGGGACAATGCAGTATGTGCCTTCTCCCACTGAACAATACAAGAACGTCTTTCCAATTAATTTTTTTTAACTGTAGCATTTTCTTGCGGGGACTGGCTTTGATCTTGTGCAGACAAACTCACTACTTCTGTGTAAATGTTACAACTGTGTTCTGTGTACAACTGTGAACTGTGTTCTGTGTACAACATAGAAACTGCATTTCCCATTTTACTAATAACACTCACTGATTGTGTTATTGTAGTAGTGCCTGATTTTAGATGTGTGTAGCCTTCTTCCTCTAATGCTGAACCAGTTCTGAAATTCCACCCTTACACCATTAAAATTCACCAAGTGACTCCAGACACGTTGGAAATGTTATCACCAATGTGTCTCCTGGCCCACCCTAGCTTATTCTACCTCAAGGTTTGCATTGGCTTTCATCAGTACCACTCCAACATTTTGTTTTCTAATATTATGGTGGGATGGGGTGACACCGAAATAGATTTACTTAATGCTGTGTCCACTGCCACATTACATTTTAAATAAGACAATATCTGTTATAGTTTGCCTTGTCCATACAAGGGACAGACAGCAAAATGGATGCAAAAAAAGGCATTGTAAATGAGAGACAATGTAAGTGGTAGTGAAGCGCTGTGAACCGTGGCCAAGGTAGGTTGGAGGAGGGCACTGTGTGCCATTTGGTGATTGATGTTGATCAAGCAGAAAAACATCAATCACTAAACATGATGTCAACAAGTCCTTATTCATGTTTAGTAAATGCTATGGCAATCATAAAAATAGCCCTCAGGGCACTTTAACTAAAAAAAGGAATACAATATGTTTATATGCATGAGATCAAATATATCCACATCATCTCAGTTTTTATTAATAGCAATCCAAACACATTAAATAGGGTCAGGAAGTGGACTTTCACTGTGATATTGAGGATGTCTCCACTCAGCTGAGTGGTTTCTGGGATAAGGAGAACTGGATATGAAGATGTGGATAGCCCTGCTAGGGAGGCAAAGGATAGCTGTTCCTTCCCTGGTAAATCTGGCTTGTAAAACACTTTAAAACTTTTTAATGATATTCTATAGGCTCTAATTTATAAATTAGTCATTTTGATTGTAAGATTTTCTATGGGATACTAAATATGCTGTTATACCTGAAAGGACAATATTGAAAAGGTGCATACTAGCAACTATTTATGTTTAACTTTATGATTGGTAGCGATCTTTTGAATGTTTTATACATTTATATCTATTAACTGCTGCCACTTTGTTTATTTAGATGTGTATTTAATTTGATAATGACTTGCTGTTTGGTATTTTGATACATTTGATGTTCAGTATATGATGGAACTATTAGTTACACATTTACTTATCTACATATCTTCACTAGCCAGAACCTGTCATATCTTTGAATACCGCCACAACTGATAGAAAAGGAATAGGGGTAAAAGGTACAGCCAAGTTCAAGGGTAGGTGGGCCTGGATATAACACAAGGTGTACCTTCTGTAGAAAATTAGAGGCTTTAACAAAATGTTTGAACTAATAATTTTTCTTATAGGTCGCGTTTGATATTGTATTGGCTGACCTAAAGTCCTCTACTAATTTTCAGGTATTTTTTTCATGGTGGATATTTTAGATGACAAAGATTGTGGTTTCAGGGTTTTAAGTTGAGGCAATAAAAAAGCATGAGAAAAGCACGAAACCTTTAGTTAACTTTATCCAAGAAAGGCTTATTTGGATGCAACCTAGGGGCGCTGCAAACCAGGCCAGGTACCACTGCATACGACTTTCTTTTTCAGATAAACATTAGTAACAGTATAGGTAGACTAGCAAGAATTAAGTTAGGCTGGGTTTACACCATTTCCTGGACCAGATCTGGAATGCAGTGCATTGTATTTTTGCTGCATATTTGCCACGATTTTACAGCGATTTTGCAGCGTTCCGGAGCTGTTTTGTTTGCTTTTTTCAAATGGGCTCTCAGGTGCGTTTTTGATGTGTTTCTATGTGTTCCTGTGCATTCCAGACCAGACAAAATGAGACATGCAGTATTTTTCTGGTCTGATCTGGAACGGACTGCGCTGGTGTAAACAGAGGCCAGAAATAGCCAGGCCTTGAAACATTTTAGGGTGTCTCACCAGTCAGTCAAAAATGTCACCAGTCAGCATGACCGGACTATAGCCTTGCAATTTATGTTAAATTTTTTTGGGGACAGATAGAGCTTTCTTTTGGTGGTATATAAAATCACCACAGGGGGGGGTTATATTTATACGACAGGTCCTCTTTATGAAGACATCTAGGGACCCAGAGAAGCTGATGAAACAGAGATCTGCTTCATCAGCTTCTGTAGCTGGAAAGTGACACTTCTTGCATTCCGGGACTGGAGAGTAGATCAAAGGGAGATCGTGTACTGACCTCCCTTTGATCTTCTGTCACCGGCAACGGCAGTGACAGCTGCTGGTAATACAAGCGATCGTACGTCTCGAGACGCTCGATCGCTGGAATGTTAAGCTCCCAGCCGACTGTAATTACAACGGCCGGCCGGGAAGCTGCTCGTCGGCCTACGCCGATGTGGATTTTCTTGGGTGGATTTTTTAAACCCTGGAAATAGCATAGGGATACATTAGGATGCCTTTTGGGTCCGGCAACACTCTGGTCTGGTCTGTATGTGGTATGAATGGGTCCTAAATCATTTGTTTAGGTCAGCCAGCAACATTGCCAATTTAAGTCATTGCTGGTGTCTCCAGAAGTCCCTATACATGTACTTTCTTTCTGTAAGTCTGTATTTGCATAGTCCTAAGCTTGGCACCCCATGAAACAATGCAGAGGCATGGTAATTGGTTGTTCAGGCATTAACCACTGCTTTTTGGAATGGAGAGGGGTTGTCTTGTGCCAGGTCTGTGAGAAAGCTTGCTACAACTCTGCAGATATTATCTGCTGCCTTATGCTTTTTTCTTATACTGCAGTAAAAGTCTATTTTAAGCTTGCAACATGAAAAATATTTTTTTTAGATGTGCTTTTATGACTTACACTGAAGCTCTCTTCATTGCAATTTTCCTTCTGTGTTCTGTCTTGGAAAAAAAGTTTTATCATCGTTTAGATGTTGAACTGATGAATTACAACTGGCATACAGAATAACACAATTGGGTAGGTGCAATGCTCATGTATACAGAATAACAAATGCTGGGAATTACACTCAACATGCAGAACAAGAGGCATTCTTTTGTGATGTGTACATACACACATAATAACAACAGGTATAGAGATTTACAACCAGATGTACGGTTTTAGAAGTGGTACTGTGCATTTGCATACTTACAGAAAAGGGACAGGTACTCAGAATTCCACCTGTTATACAGAAAAGGAGAAGTGCTTCTGTGCAGTGTCCATACACACAGAATAAAAACAGATTACATCCAGCATACAGAAAAAGAGAACAGTGCAGCCTCATATTGGTGTGTGACTTCCTGAAAGTGCAGCTGCAATTGGTGTGGTACTGATCTCTTCTGATGTCTGGTACAAGCCCAGGGTTAGGCTGCCCTGGGTTGGAACACCTCCCAGGAATGTCAGGCTTCTCAGCACGGTCAAGAAGAAAGGCAGGAAATGCCCAGAGCTATGAAGGTAAAGCTGTGGATGGCGTTCTAAGAGTCAAAAAGAAACTGCAAAGAATGTAAGTAGAAATGGAAATGTTTGTGATTAAATTCTAGTGTGAAAAGTGCAAGTAATGCAGCTAAGAGTGAGCCCCATCAGATTGTGTAACAATCAGCATAGTGAAAATGTTACTCAGCGAAGTCCAAACTGTGGAAGTGTTATGCAGCAGATTCAGCCAATGCAGCCACAGAAGACCCAGCCAAGTGAAACTTAGGCAGATTAGGGTGGAGCAGAGACATCTGTTGCTCCCTGCACTCCACACATAGTTACATACGTACATAGGGGTCTATTCACTAAGCTGTCGAAGGATCCTTCGGCTAGCCTGGACCCCACTTCACTTCACGAGCTATTCACTATAGCCCGTACAGCTCCCGAACGTGGCCGAGCGGCTCAGTCGAGCCGAACGCATCGGCCTGAAAAGCCGAAGCTGGCCGACCGACAGCCTGCTTCTGACAGCTGGGCGGAGCCAGCCGTAATGTTACGGCTGGCTCCGGCCACTTGCAGAGAGATCAGCGTCCCTGGTTACCTGCTAACCAGGGACACTGATCTCCAAACAGCAAACTCTCCCTGGCGCTCCGGGAATCTCCTGCTCCCGGCTGCCAAGGAGAGAAACACTGCAGTGCTCCATCAGGTCCATCAGCAGAGGGCTGGTACAATGCTAGTTTACTATTGGCTATTGCAAATTGAAATAGCCAATAGGAATCTAGCAATGCATTCCTATGGGCAAAAACGTTTTTGTTTTTTTTTCTATTCTGACATAGGCCGAACAGCAGTGAGTAGACTGCAGGAGGTTCGGCTCAGCCGATCCAGATGTTGGATCGGCTGAGTCGAACTCCTTCTGCACTTCGGGTCGGCCGAACATGCTGAGCATGTTCGGCCGACCCGAAGTCATGCGAAGCAAGCCGATGTACGGCTGATTTCAGCCGATATACGGCTGAAATCAGCCGTACAAGCCTGAAGTGAATAGCCGAACAGTGTTCGGCTCACTTCACTTGGGGTCGGTTGTTCACTCGGCTGCCCTCGGCAGCTTAGTGAATAGACCCGATAGTATTTGAGGTTGAATAAAGACCCTTCGAGTTCAACCTTGTGAGCATATGTGTGTGTGTGTATTTGTATGTGTGTGTATATGAGTCTCTGTGTGTTCCAGCCATTAGGACTACCTGTACCTCTGTATGTTATGGTCTTTGTTGAAGGTATCTAAATGATTTTTGAATAAATACACACAGATACAAGATAATTTCATTACAACAAAAAATGATTAGAGAATTTACAACAACCAGTAATGGTTGACAGTGGCCAGGAACAACCATCATGTTCTAAGTTGCGGCAAAATAAAGGTAATGGTGGCAATAATTCCTCAAATCAAACAGTCTACCAATTCTTCTGCAGTAAAAGAAGAACAGGATTCTAAATGTCCTGCAGCTATGACAAGACAAAAAAAAAGAAAAAAAAAAAAAGGTGCAATGCAGCACCTGAGCTGCACATTGCTGATAAGATCGCTTCACTGGTGAGAATACCCTGAGGAGAACCAACAATTCTTAGGGAACTTTGCAGAAGTATTCTGAGAGTGGTGGGATCATGCTATGCTGACATATTATAGAAGAAGGTTTTGCATAAGGAAAGGATACCCCACTTCCTAGAGGTAGTTTGAAGTCCTGATACTGATCATTTGGACTACTCTCCTTTGACAGCAGACATAACAGTGATGAGGCTATTGATAAATTATGTGAAAGGAAGGCATCAGGACGTACTGTATTATGGCCAAAATATATACAGTTGGACCCCCTGACTCATATTCTGGTGGATGTATTTAGAAACATTCAAAGCCTCCATGCATGATAGTATCATCCTTGATTCTGATGTCAAATTGTGTAGAGCCTAGTGGCGTCAAGACCTGGAGGCCTATTGCCCTCTTGAATGTAGAAAGATCTTCATATAAAATACTGTTCTTCTAGTATGGCGTGGTAAAAGGGCAGAACATTTCTGATATAATTTCATTAAGAGAAATGTTTGAGAAGTTTAAATTTCTTGGGTGAAGGACGTATGTTGTGAGTTTAAACTAAACTATAATGTTCGACACAGTTGATCACAAGTATATATGGGCAGCTTTGCATACCTGCAATAGATAGTGAGGTGACACATGCGGATGATATCATTGTAATGATGTACGCTCCTCATGAAGCAGAGTTGCTAGCTGTAGTCATCACAATCCAGTCTGGGTCTCTTGTCAACGTTGAGAAGAGTGAACCTCTCTGGACATTTATCTGCCACAAAACAATAAGAGAAAATCTCAGAGGTTAGGTGCCAGCTGTCATTTATAATGAGCAGTGGCTACTGGGATTTGTCTAGCGTTGGAATAGGCTGGACCAAGTAAAAAAGGGGGGTTACTCACTTGACAAAGAAAGTTGGTTTGCTTGGATGTGATAAAATCCCAGGGTGTTTTAGTCAGTGCTTCTAAAAGGTATTTTGGATGCTTGTACTCCAGTGTAGACTCTCTGTAGGTGAGCGGTGTCAGGGCCTGGATATTGTCTTGGATACAAAGTCGCCCTCTCAAAAGGAAATGATCGGCTCAGGTTTACCCTTTCGCCATATCTGGACTCCTTCTTATAATCTATAAAGCTGGCCATACACGCATAGATTTCTGAACGAATGTTCGTATTTTTTTTATCACCCAATAATACCATCAGACATCAGTCGATCAAAATTTTGTTTTATTTTCACTTTTGGAATGAATGGAGTTTCCTCAACAAAAACCACATTCACTGTTGGGGTTTAGTTTGTTCGAGAAAACATTTCTGAGTTTTTTTCGTAACTATGGTCAAAATTAATCGTCGATTTGACCCCATCAACTAATAGAAAGTCAAAAGAAAGTTCTTTTGTATGAAAGGTCTTTTGAAAATCTAAGCAGTGTATGGCCAGTTTAAGGAGGAGGGGGATCAGGAAGTCTTACCTTGAGAACAAAAAAAATTAACTCTATCCAATATGTGTTGTACTGTATATGGTACCAGTAAAGTCCGTCATAGTTCTCCAAGATTGTTAGTTTTATATGTGGATGTGGTACTGAGACCCACAGTTGTAAATACAGACAGTGATTCATTATTATATCATAGAATTTGTAGGATTTTCTTTCTTTCACCACTTGTACACTGGGATTGCACTACAGCGGCTATAGAGGGGAGCTGGAAATTTCTGAATAGTCACAAATTATCTTTAACGTTTTTTGACATTGCCTGGTTGTCCCTGCATGGAAGGATGTATGTGAAGGTAACATGAGAGGCTTGTCTGTACCCGACATGAACTGCTCTTTAGGTTGTTATCAGGAAGGGTCAAGAGAGCATTTTTTGGTGGATTGTTGGGAAGCTATAAAGTCTAGAAGTAGCTTCCCCACTTAAAGGAGTTCTAAAGTCACAGTTTATACTATCCTGTTATAACATCAGCATTGTAAAAGAAATACATATTCTAGTTTCACTAGTTGCACTATAAGGCAGTCAAAGCTTAGTTAAAAAAATACCTTAAATGTAGTGAGTCCTGCCTTCCATTTTCCCATAACTTTCAACAACTTCCTGAATTCCTAGTCTGCTTTTCATCTCTTTTCCTACTGCTTGATGTGATGCAATCTCGATCTTTCAAGACCACACAGCCCATGATGCATTGCTTCCAGCAAAGCAATGATAATGTTATAAATGTTACATTGCTCAGATGCCGAGTTGTAGTTCAGAAGGCAGGCTCTGAGAATTGTAACACAAGGAAGTGCATATTCACGGGGCTGAGTGAAATTGTGACAGTACATTGAGGAAGTACATCCTATGGGCATCTTTAATAAGCAAGTTACAAACTAAAGTAAGTAAGTACAAACTTCTAAATCAAGAGAGCGGCATTTATAAAATATAAGACGGAGGGGACGGCATTGGCGTTCCTTAACTACAAAGAATGTAACAAAAAATGCAAACTAGAAATCCGGGCAGCTAAAACTGAGTGCGGAAAGCATATCGCCGCAGATAGTAAAAAGAACCCCAAAAATTTTTACCAATATATTAACAGTAAAAAATGTAAACAAAGCTAGCAGGGTCTTGGGAGATGTATTGCAGGGGATGTATTGCAGGGACAAGTCTATAATTTTGCCACTTTATAGATCATTGGTTCGACCTCATCTGGAGTATGCGGTCCAGTTCTGGTCACCAGTACTAAGAAAAGATGTCCTTGAGTTGGAAAAAGTCCAGCGGAGGGCAACCAAACTAATTAGGGGTATGGAGGACCAGAGCTACGAGACAAGGCTACTAAATTTAAACATGTTCACATTAGAGGTGAGGAGATTAAGGGGGGATATGATCTCCATGTACAAAATGTTCAATGGTGGTAGCAACATTAGCGATAAACTGTTTAAAATTAACTCCATTACAAAAACTAGAGGCCACCACCTAAAATTGGTGGAAAAAAAATTCCAGCACAAGGGGCGAAGGGGGTTCTTCACAGTAAGATCAGTTAGGGTCTGGAACTCACTGCCACAGGCGGTGATTTCAGCAAAGAATGTGGAATTGTTCAAGAAACTTTTGGACGATTTCTTAAGGGATCGCACTATACAGGGGTATAGGTACTCCTAGAACGAGATCCTAATAGGTTGGACTTGATGGACTAATGTCTTTATTCAACCTCAAATACTATGTAACTATGTAACTAGTGAATGAGGTGAAGCTGTGCTGACTTCAGTCATCCAATCACGTGCAAGCTAAAATGCTGTTTTTAAAAAAAAAAATCCTTGCATTTTATTTTGTATTCTTTGCATAGTAGATTTTCAATTTGCTTCACCTCATTCACTAAGCTGGTTGGAAATTCACAAGAGAAGGTATATTTGAGAAGGAAGTGTACATGCACACTAAACAGGAACAGATTCTAAATCTATACAGCATACAGAAAAGGCAAGTGGTTTTGTATAGCAATCATACATGTAAAACAAGGCTGGACAATTTCTGGTCACCAGGTTGCAATTGCAGTGGAAAAACTCTCTGTTTACTGGGTTTATGTCTGGCCTGTCAATAGATGCACTTGTTTCAGTGACCAGCCATCTCCCAGTCCCCAGCAATCTCTGCAAACGCTGTTTGCCCCTGCATCTGCTGCACCTCCCGTCCCATCCACTATGTCCGTCCACACTACAACTGCCTGGCATGCAGTGAGGTCAGGCACGCAGAGCCTACAAAGGGGTTGGTGGATGGCAAAATAAAAATTATAGCCTGCAGCTGACTAAGACCGCTGCTTGCTGCCCATGCATTACCGCTTTGACTGTGGACTTTGGAGAGGGTTGTGTGGTCGCACACCGAGGATTTAAAATGACACCCTGCAGCTGAGTGATCCATTTCAGATTTTGGCTCTGCCTGTGTACTGCCTGAGCCTGGTCTGAGTCGGTGCCTGACCATGATCAAACTTGGTGACTGAGCCTGAGATGACCTGTGTCTGAGCCCTGGGGGTGTCCATAGTTGGTGCATGAGCTGTGAGTTATGCAAATATCCCATCTGAGCTAACATTCTGTACACATTCCTTTTTCTCTCCCCCACTCTCTGCATCTCTCT